>NC_039358.1:173972565-174026250 GCF_003573695.1 Papaver somniferum
CCCCCCCCCCCCCCCCCCCCCCCCGCTTTTCAGATCACCATAAAGAAAAGTCCGTTAGTGCATGGGTAAACCAACATAGACATTATGAAAACCAAGCCACAAGCACCTCATTAACGGTTCAAAAGTAATCGACGAGCTTTCTAGATCGGCTCTTTTCAAATGGGAAATTAGTTTATACGTTTCCCAATGGGCAATCCTTAAAATTATGAAGGAAATGAAGGCTTAGGAGAAGAGGAAATTTCCCCCAGGAATGAGATGTAATTGTCCCAACATGTCGGCTTTGGGCCTCCCATGTAAGCATGTGGTAGACAATTATCCCTCAAATATGGTACCGATCGAAGATTTAGATCCATTTTGGAGACAACTATCATTCAACGATCCATTACCAATCAAGGTCTCGGGGACGTGTTTTGTGACACCGACACGCACAAGGAACTTTTTGAGAAGTTTGATTCTTAATTTACTACCGGCGCAAAGACAACTTTGGTTGTTTGAGTTGCGGAAATTCAACCATTCATCACTAGAGAAGATATTCTTGAACCAACTAAGGGGGAGGGCAAGGGTAGGCCTTCGAAAAAATTACAAAGAAACAAGAGAGGGTAGAAACGAAGATAAAGGTTCAAGAGGGTCCACAATTGGCGGCTTCAAGTCAAAGATATCTTTCGGGTTTTGGGAAATTGAACAAGTTGTGCTAGGAGGAGGATGTTAAGGGGAAAGGTATGACTATAAAAAAACATAAACAAAAAGAAATGGAAGAAGGCGGACCAAACTGAAGTATTGAGGTTGTTCCATCCAAAAAAGGTTCAACAAGAAAAGTTGCTTGTGGAGTCAAAATTAAAGAGACCCTCGTTTCATCCCAAGAATGTTCAACAACAAAAGAAAGTAATGAAGTTCAAAGAAAAGTTATTAGTGGAGTTAGTATTAAGAAATTATAAAGAAGCTGAGGTAATGATGTCAAAGGAAAAGCATCGGTGTTCAAACCGTCGCAAATCACCCCACAAAGAGTTGCTAGTGGTGAGAAGGGGACGGTTTATATGAAAGTATGTTCGATGAAATAACCCCCTATAGATGGGGAAGGTAAATATATCCGACCTACAAACATAATATATAAAAATTACATGCACTTTTTACCATATTTTATTCATGAGTTCGTTAAGTCCACCGACGATGTTGAGAGCGACAGAAATTGTGGTTACCATGTGTACGTAGATCAACTTGGACCTTTTGAGGATGCAAAAGATTGGGATGTAGACCAAAATACTTATGTAAGGAAAAAGTATTTACTTGAACTACATGTTTTTCCCCGATTTCTACAAGCGAATGGTGCGATGTGAAAGAGAAAAAACAGAGATGGTGCTAAATGAGAAGTTTCAAGCATTTGAACGGCGTTTAAGGGGAGACACTAGATTTACAAGTGAATATTGGATGAGAATTCCAATATGTGGCTATCCACTCGCCAACTCATTCCATTGTGTTATTCCTTGCATCTCCTATGGACATAGTGTTACACAGCACCAGCAAGACGTATTTTTACCGAAGAAATATCACCAAGGAGAGTCATCATGGGGTTTGTGAACATGAATCATTATATCGGCCTCCAATTGAAGGAATAATGCCCATTACCTCTATTAAGGAAGGGAAACGATGGTGATGGAGAAATACCATTGGGATGGTATAATAGGTTCGAGGAAAATTTTGAATTGTAGACTTAAAATTGTCGAGGGATGCCCCGAGCGTAATAATGACTTCCGTTGAGGATGACTATGAGTAAATATGGTGTGAAGGATGTGATAATATGATAAGAATGTTTTTTTAAGGGTGGTGATTAGAATTATAAAAATGTTTTTTTTGAAGGGTGGTGATTGTATGTGAATCTATGTATTTTGGATCACTCACTGCAAACGAACAATCTAATTTGGTCTTATTATATTTTTACAAAACCATAGATATTGGTTATTTAGAGGTACTTACGGCTAGATTTTACGTCGACACGACCTATCCAGAATTTGAAAAGTGACTCAGAAAATGAGATTTACGCAGTTTTACGGCTACCAACCTGGTCGTAATTTGGAATTTTCAGATTCACGGTTAGGAATGGTAGCCGTTAATTATAAAGTGACTCAGAAAATGATATTTTCATAGATTTACGGCTACTAACCTGGACGTAATTTGGAAATCTCATATTTACCACTGGGAATGTTATTCGTAAATCCGAGTAAACATTTCTGGCAGATTTACGGGCATTAAAACCAACCGCGAGTCTTTGTTACGGTGGCCATTCTCAGCCGTTTGACATTTACGGCTAGGTTATGTAGAGGGTTAACCTAGCCGTAACTCACCCTGAATTACCATCATACGATTTTCTTTATGTTATACTTAAACAAGAATTAGATAAATTAAAACACTAGAATCCACTCATTCAAGGTAAATTAATATCTTGTTACTAAAAACGAACAAAATCCTCCCAAATTCATAACCAAATTAGACATACTAATGACAAAATCTTGCATGATAAAAGCTGAAAACACTTAAACAAGTACATCAACCACTCATCCACTATGACCAACATTCTTGGAAACATCCTCGGAAGATGATGAAGAACTCTGGGGCGTCTCGGAACCACTCATCCAATCATCCTCTTTGTGAGAAGAGAGATCACTCTTTATAGAATTATGTAACTCCTGAAGCCTCAAAAGCATTTTTTTATCGCAATCCAAACATAAAACCTCCTTAATGTTACGGGCCAGGCCCCTTGCCATCCACTTAGATCGCCCGACCTATTTCCATGTCAAATTCACATCCTTCAATCAATACATAATTTTAGAAACCTGTACAAAATTAAAAAATATATAAGTAGTATACGTACTATCATCGTATAAATGTCACACATTGGTGGATCCCGTGGTTGTTTCCTATGGTTTCTCTCAATCAACAAAGTTCGAAAACTTCGGATTAAGAAATACATGGTTATGTAATCTAAACTCTTATTCCAATCATATTTGACATTCTCAGAGGACGTTATATAGCCGTTATTCACAGACCGTTTCACGTCAGAGCAATTCTTAAAGTAATTGAAACTCTTCATGACTTTCGTCACTAGGTGAAGATAAACTTGATCAAAGCGAAACGCTTTACCAATACAAGATTTCGAGAAAAATATAAATAGTGAATACTCAGCTCGAAATGTCAAATGTGTATGATCTAGTCTATATAGCATACGACTTTTTTGTCTCATAAGAAGTAGGAGATAGAATAGATAGACTTTTGAGTGATAGATAAGTTCAAGTCTCCACATAGCTTTTTGTTGATGAATTTCCACGGTTCCCTGAGTAGATCTTCGTCGTTGTATGATGAATCGCCATGAAGTCCTTGAGCTCAACTACACTTTTTTATCCTAGTCCGAGATTTAGCTATAATAGACTAGAAATCAAGACTCATAGTTTTGATCACTAACATTGACAAACATGCTTGATATAGCAACGCATGCGAGGTCGACCGAGCTATGCTCTAACAATCTCCCCCTTTATCAATTTTAGTGACAAAACTATTAATACATATGGAATACAAAAAAGATAAACTTTAGTGGCTCCTATTCCATAGTCTAATCTTCAATGTTCCTTGAAATCTTCGTCCTTCCAAGTACTCCAATGATCCCAAAGGTTATAAGTTTAGCACCACCGTTGTTGAAGATCCGTAGCTATAACAGTGAGAGAAATCGAGATTCTAGATCATTATTATACAATGTCATAGTGTCATTATGTAACATCAAAGTCCAATTGCATCACGACTTTAACAACAATACTATGGTGATATGTATCACTCCCCCTTAGTCAATACTCCATCTCGATCATGGAAACCACTCCCCCTTACACAATGATCCGAAAACCATATGTATTTGTATTGTGAACTACATTATTTCTCCCCCTTTTTTTCAATAAAATTGGCAAAGGTAAAAGAACGGGATCATAATGAAATTTCCACAAGAGACATTTTATAGACTAAAAGAAAAATACATACCAACTTAATTTAGATGCAATCATAAAGCCGAAGCAAAATTCATTCATCAAGAAGTTTTAAGATACAAGATAACCCCTATAAAATTCCACTGCCTCACACCCCGCAAGATATTACCATTAAGCATGCACAAGTTCAAAAGAACTCTCCCTCATTTGATGTGATTCCCGAAAGAACAACAAGAGCGACCTTAATTTCAAAAGAAAAGAAGGATTTTTTAATTGGACACCAAAAACCATGGAAATGATTTTTTATATCCAAAACTCAACCAAATTAATCACAAGTAAACCCATGATTAATTTAATCGGAATACGCAACTAAATCAAACCATAAAAGTGATCAGTTTAATTGATTGTGCTCAACATAAGAAAACTCACTGAGCTACGACACACGGAGATGACTACCTTAATCGTTCAAATACTCCACATAAGGAAAACCTTACGGAATATACGACTACATCAACCAATAGAACATGATTAATATAACCGTTCATATACTCAACACAAGAACTTGTGGAATATATGAAAAACTCAACTAGATTAATTATAAGAGAACCTATAATTAATCTAATTGGAATACACAACCAAACTAATCACCGAAGCAATCAATTTAATTGTCAAAAGATTTTTCTCGACAAAAGAAGACTTTCGGAGCAAGTAATTAAATAACCAATCAAGATGATTAATTTAGTTCAAGAATGCTCAACACATAGCATCTCATGGAACAACCAACAAGGCCAATATTAATCGACATAGTTGTAAGGTGCTCAACATAAGATACACAATGGAGCCTTCACGGTAAAACATAACAAAATGGATCAATGAAGATCAATACCGTGGATAACATACGAGGATCTATTCTATTTTCCATCACTATTTGCATAACGACATAATAGACTTTATCCTTGTCAAACAAAAGATTTCATCCTATTTTCCATCAAATAAATGACTGCATAGGCATAACTTTTGTAATTGTCAAAAGTCCATTCGTCCTTTCATCAATACGAATATCAATTTATGAACGACTTTAATTTTGACACAATATAGGACCTTCAAGTTCACGGACGCAAACAATACATATCCCATAAAAATATTGTAATACTTCAAAACAGATTAATACTGCAATAAAATCATCCTCCAAATATTTTTAGAATTTAAAAACCTAAACCTAAAAAATAACATAAGAAGATGAAAACAAAAATAGCTATGTGTAGTCACAATCTTTGCTATTAAAGCTCTAGTTATTCTTCCAACTAACCCAAAAAGAAGACATACTAGGCATAAAATTAAAAGCATTACTCATCATCTTCATCATCAGACAATTTCCAGGATGCTTGAATTGAATCCAACTCTTCCTTGAGCTCGGGACACTTGGTTCCAATCAACGACACTTGCTTCTTTAAGCACTTCACTCTTGCATTAACCTTACACACACCCTTGTGAATTTTCTGAATAAGCCTCAAGGTGGTAGGGTCTTCAACATCAAGAGGAGTACCTCTTTGTCACTTTCGAACATTTTCCCTTATACGCCGGAAGGTACATGGACGGACAAGTTTAGGAACTCCAAGAGAATTTCCAATAAAATTGAGTCCACGGTCCCGATAAATCCGGCTAATCAAACAAGGGTAGACCAACATCTTGATGTGAGAAGTCATCGTCATCATTTGAAAGATGATAAAGCCACAAATATCAAGTTTTGTCTTACCGGATACAAGGAAGTAGACCAATTCCGCAAACTCAGAACTCCACCATAAATTCTCAATCGTGGAGAGACAAAGGTTAGAGATGCCGAGTTTTCCAAATGCTACTAAAGCAACACTAAGATCATTAGTCGGGAACTTTCCTTGACTCCAAACAATCTTCTTTCCACAAAGTCCTATAGAGATATCATCATACAATGGACGTTCATCACTTGGTCTAGGTAGTCGTACGTCACCCAACGGTATTTCGGTAATCCTTGAAATTAGTTCTCTATCAACAAGAAACTTTTTCCTACCAATCATGGATTTGAATTCCATTTTATCATAATCAGCATCATGAATATTGGCATAGAAAAACCTTGTAAGAGAATCAAATCCTTGACCAAGACCATCAAAGATATTTCCAAGCTTGAATTTTGAAAAACATACCAAATCCTCTTCATGCCCACTAGAAAAATCCAACTTCTTTTCTAGAATAAAACCTTTTGAAGCAATCTTATCAAATATTCTATAACAAGAATCATTCACAAACCCAATTCTAAGAGAGTCTTGATCATGAGGAGGATTCAAGCTAGAGGATTTTGAGCTTTTAGAACTCCTTTTTGTGTTTCTAGTATTCATCATAAAACTAGAACTAAGCAAGGATCAAGAGAGAAATACTTACTTGGATTGAATACCCTTTCTCTCAATTTCTCCAAAGAAGCTTTAATGGAGGCAAAACAAAAAACCCCAGAAACTCACGTACGTGGACGGGAAGAAGAGGGAGAAGAAAGTTCGCGGAACACATACACACATATATCCCTCATTCATGGGCTTGGGCCGAACACGAACCGTGATCCACATAAGACTTATGGGATTTTCTTAGCCATTGGAACACTAAAGGTTATGCAACCCGTGAGAACATAAACGACGGATGCAGTAGAAAGCACATCTGTACACAACACAATCTATTTCTTTCCCCTCTACAAAATATATACAAAGGGTAAGTGTCAGTCTCGTTACCAAGAGGCAGAATGTGCAGAGATATTCTCATGCGACATTTTCGGTTAATATGTGTGAATAGTCCCTATGGTATAATCAAAGTAATGATGATAGTCAGGACAGTTAGAGCTTTCTTTCCTTCGTTTGTTCTGGCCTGAAGAAGGATACCTCCGATGTCTGGGTTGTTCAGTATTAACAGATTTAACACATACAGAACCCTTTTCGGAATGATTCTTAGACTTAACAGATTTAAGTTTTTCTAAGAATTTAAAAACGCCTTCGAACGCTTCGAACATATCTTTATCAATTGATCCATCTTGATAGTATTCCTCAAAAATATCAAGAGTTAATCTAGTGAGTTTCCATATCCTTGAACGTATTGAGCGTTTTCTCAGTCTTTCCTTCTTTTTATTTTTTCCTTCTGATTGATTCTTAACATCTAAAACTTCCCTTTTAGATGAAGAAGAATAATCATGAGAATCCAAAGGTTTTCTCCATAATAATCTCTGAACAATCTTTAAGGAAATCTGGCGTGCGTTACAGGTTTCCTTCTTTAAAACTGAGTTCACGGACTTGGCAAAGCCAATTCCTCCGGTTTCTCTCAATCAACAAAGTTCGAAAACTTAGGATTAAGGAATACATGGTTATGTAATCTAAACTCTCATTCCAATCATTGAGACATTCTCAGAGGACGTTATATAGCCGTTATTCACAGACCGTTTCACGTCAGAGCAATTCTCAAAGTAATTGAAACTTTTCATGACTTTCGTCACTAGGTGAAGATAAACTTGATCAAAGCGAAACGCTTTACCAACACACGATTTCGAGAAAAACATAAGTAGTGAATACTCAGCTCGAAATGTCAAATGTGAATACTCATCTAGCATTGTGCAAAACTAATCCCCACATATCTGTGTGCTACTAGTGCGCCCGCTAGAGTCGATCTCCATTAACCTTTGATTTTCTCTCTAAAATCAGGTTAACGACTTAAAGACTTCATTGGGATTGTGAAGCCAGACCGATACTACTTTATGATCGCTGTCGTATGCGTCAAAAATAATATTACTTTCTCACAACTTAAAATATATAATATAGCAAGGGCAAGAAAGGATCGTTCCCACAAAGAGGAATAGGTTGTCAATATATTTTTGGTTTCCTATAAATAACAAGGAGGGACTTTTCTGATTTTTATAAACTAAGTTATACTAAAGACAAATAAAGTAAAGCAAACACGCAAATCAAGATATGAAGATATTGGTCAAGGATCATTTTTCATTCACAAACATGTATTCGAAACAATAACTGGAATTGATATTTTAATCTCAACTTTTATCAAAGGCCCTAGGATACCTTGATCGCAAGTATATCCCGCAAATCTCCTCTTGTCATCAACAAACACATTAAAAGATGCAAATATGAATTCTATCTAAGAGAACAACCTAACGTGTAAAAGCACTAATCAAGTTTAATTCCCTAGATGCATTAAGTTCTATGAAATCAGGCCAATCAAAGCAATCGAACGTGTAAAAGCACTAATCCGGTTTAACAAAGGTTATAATCCACTTGTGACTATTAGGATGTATCACTAGAAGCAATATCCACAATTATGTTACTTGCAATCAGAAATTTATCATTTTGCGTATAATAAACTCTAATCTAGCAATAGAGATGAAAACAAACTCAATCGATTCTAGACTCGACCAAACAAGCATTCAAATCATATAACAATATTAACGATGAATCATAAACGATAAAGTATGGAGACAAAACTAATTTATTGAACACAACCCATGTTTGGAAATCCAACTTATTCCTTAACCAATGATAAAAACTAGGTACTCATATTCATGGAGTTCATAACAAGGAGGAAGATAAAAACTATCATGTTGTAAACCCTAGGATAAAAGCAGAAGAAGATGATAATCCTCCCAAAAGTTGTAGAAGTCTTTCTTTTATATCCCTTTGCTTTCCAAAATTAGGTCTAGTCTTCAAAGTCCATTAGGTGAAAATCCGCGTGGCCCAAAAGTGATAAAAACCCGTGTAGAAACTCTGCCAAAATAGGTGCCGTCGGAAGTTGGCTGGAGATCGACCGGGAATTAGTTCAGGTGACCGGCAAAGTCCGCCCGATCACCGGTCAACGGTTCAACTCGGTCCAGGTCAGACCGAGTCAAATCGGTCAACTGCGGAGTCACTGTATGAGTCAGCTGTCTAGTCAGATGTGTCAGCTCTGAGTATGCATACTGAGTGGCCATCTTGTCAGGCCACTGCCTTTGCATAGGCCATTCCTGTGTTGGACCAAGATGGTGCTTCGGTGCTGCTCTCCAGCCATGATGGCTATACACCCTGCAAGTCTTGCAATACTTAACCATTACCAGTCCAATCCATTCCAGTTCAATTTCTTCTCTAAACAACACCAGAACCATCACTGCAGTTCTGCAGTTGCCCAGAGTCTTAATCTCTGCTCTTGACTGCGACAGTCTTCATAACCTGCACTCTAAACTGCTCATCTGCAGCTGCACAACTCCACACTCCATGACCTGCAACTGCTTCATTCTTAGCCTTGAACTGCAACATCACAGAACTGCACTGGCCTATAGCAGCAACAATCCCAACTTATGTAGCTTAAACTTCTCAACTCAGCAACACATTCACCATCTAAACCCACATGTGCCAACACCATTCTATCATCTCACTGCCATCAGACTTCACCATTTGCAAATCCATCTCAGTCCCTGCAATTGCACTGCCTCAGCAACTCTCAGCTGCCAACCGCAACTGCAGCACAATCTCAAGCCATTTAACTCCAGTACTTGCAATCTCCAATTAGTTGCAACACCACCAACTGAACTGCAACCTAACATTCATCTAGGCCTATTCTCATTTCAGCTACTTCGCAATCTTCGATGGCCTCATTGCACACAACCAGCTTTACCCTCTTCTCAGAGACTCACTAGTAAGTGACCCCTAAATCAGCTGCAACAGCTCACCAACACTGCACAACATCAACTCCTCTTACTGATATCACCAGAACTCATTTCAGCTTCTATACCCACATTCGAATTGAGTTTCGCCCATCTTCTATTTCATCACCTCTTAAATCAACAGCCGCAACCCCAAATTTCCATCTCAATTAGCAGCAACCATCAAACTCCATATACCACTGAGAACCCATGAATATCAACATCTCCACTTCGATTGAGACTCAAATATGAGATAACCCATTGCCAATTGAACAACAGTAGGAATCATTTGTATTGTGATTCAAAACTCAGCACTTCTGAAATCTCCTCTCGATTCGAACCCGAATTCTCATCATCTTCTTCACCAGTTCGAATCAACCATGGCAACAACACAAAAGCTTATTCTCTCAATCTCAGTTCAGAAACAGCTTCATCTCCTTGGTCTCTCATTGAACTCTCCGATCCGCATCTCAAGATCTGTTCAATACCATCATAGTTGTGTACCGAACTCCAGCCATCTTCACTGCTTGTTAGTTGCGAGAAGAACTATCAACCCTTTCTGAAACAGCCACAAACCCTACTGTTGATTGAAGACAGACATAGCCGAGAGTTGGTTGGAGGGAAAGAGAAAGAATCCACTTCTGGATCTCGACCCCCACTCAGCAGCAGCTGCTCCTCTTCATTCAGGCAAAGAATGGAATGAAAAAGGAGATGATTGAAGCATCTCGATTCTAGGATTAAGAGTTGGGGATGATAATTAATGACACCCCTCTGCATAAGCTAAGGGATACCCCAGTGGATGCCCTAACATGTGGTCACCCCTTAACATCAGGTGGCTTCGTCTTTTTGCTCCAAATGAGTGATTTCTCCCTTTTACGCTCCATTGCTGCATAACCTTAGCCTGATCCAAGTACAACTCGCCTGTAGCAATTGCACATGTGATGACACTTTTTCCCTTTTCGCTCCAAATGGACACTTTCTTCTTCTTTTGTTCCAAATGACTCCAGAGTACCTAAACACTCAAAACCAAACATAAGATATATAATTTACACGAAAAGTCGCAAAGAAAGCATAAATACAAGATATAAAATTAGGTGTTTTAGACACCTATCAAATTTCCCCACACTTAGACTTTGCTAGTCCTCGCGCAAATCAAAAAAAATAATTATAAAACATACATACAACTCCGTCTCGTCGAGGCTACAGTCACTTTTAGCATAAATAACAAGCCTTTGAACCCCTAGGTGTCCCTAGTGGACGAGTTATAGTCTCGTGAAGTTTTACAAGAGGTGTACCTACAAAACCTTTACTTCCAAAATCCAGCTACTTGTGACAATTTAATGACACTAAATATTTTTTATTTGATGGCAGACAATCAATGATTACAGGAGGAAGTACCCACTTTCAAATCCAATTCATAAATTATTAATACAGCTTTATCAGAAAGTTGGATACAACCACAATACTCGGAATCGAATCAACCACAATCACATGAAAAGATTAAGAAGATGGATATAGAAAGTAGATGGTGGCGAACTGTTGACTAAGGTGAACGATGTTTCCCATATCTGTCTGAAGGTCACTGCCAAAACAAACCTAAAAACCCTATTGGATTGAGCTATTGGTCTGATTCTAATATCAACACAGCTGGCATATACAAGGAAACCAGCGGTCGACAAACTTAATTCTAGATCAATTCACCGGCATATACAAGGGAACCGATAATCGATTTTATTCAACACAATAATAATATATTTGTTTTTTCTTTTCTTTTTTTCCAAATTTTTTTTTTGCATGATTGGATCTTGTGGATCCAAACGCATGTTTCTTTTCAGCAGATTACATGATAGTTCCCTTGGATTCTGCACTCCACGCTTGCTTAGGCGACGTAGACAGGGAGAACACACACATATTGCTTTATCCAAGTGTCATATTTATTCCTTTTGGTCAATTGGTCGGTCTTTTTTTTTTTTTTTTCTTTTTTTTAGTAACTCAATCACTCTATTTCATCCTAGCAGTGATAACATTTCGATGTTTGTGCCCCACCAATTCACTTAGAGAAACAATAGATAAATATGGAAAAATAAAAATAGAACGTGATATGGTGACGACTCCGAGATATGGTGACAACTAACATGTTATTTTATATTTTGTTCGTTTTCATATGAATAGACTCTACTAATGGGTTCCTCAACTCCTACAACCACGATGTTTCCATTAGTGTAAGGCACAAGTTGCTAGACTTTCTCTTCTTCGTTTTTTTTTGTTTTTTTTGTTTTAGTTTTTCTTAACAAGGCTAAAAACTCTATATGCAAAAGACTCCCCCACACTTAAACTTTACATTGTCCTCAATGTAAATTAAGTCATCCAAATTAAAATTTAAGATGGGAAATTCATAACATGATATATATACACAATAAAATGCATAATAAAAACTCATACTCCAACTCATAGCTATTTCTGAACAATAGAGGATAAACACTAAACAAGCTATTTAATTGGCGTCTCATCCCAACTCAGCCAATAAATATACCTCATTGTTAAGAAAAAATTCCATCTACTTAGAAAGGCTAGTGTTTATTCCAAATTGTTCAAAAATCTCTAAAAGTTGTAGTTTTGATATGCAAATATCCAAAATAAGAAAATAAAGATAAAAGACTTAAAAAAATAAAAATAAAAAGATAGAGATAGATACACAAAACCAGTGGGTTGCCTCCCATTTAGCACTTGGTTTAAAGTCGTCACCCCAACTTGCAAGACGAATTCCCCATACACCAATAATCTGAAAAGTTGGGGATCCTCCCATAGAACCTGTTTTGGAAACACTAGCTTCACACAAATATTAGTAACATAAAACAGAAACGAAGCTATTAACCGATAAAAGCTTCCCCTACACTTATTCTTGTCCACACTTGGAAGTGCATAAAGAATATAAAAGTCGGGTACTTCCACGGTTTCTTGTTCCAAAATCTGCATAGTTTGAGAATCAAGTATCTCTAATGGCGGAAATCGAGAAACAAAGTCACTTAACAATGTTTCCGAAGCACATATATTTAAACCAATAAGAGGTAAAGGAGAAGAAACAATAGGAAAAGGGTTAGACAAACCTTGCACAATCTCTTGTAGCACGGAATCCTCTTCATCCTTGAAAAATTCAAGTGAACTATTCACCTCTTGCATATCATGGTCCTCTATCAAACCTTGCAACCATTCTTCGTCCGTTTATGCCTTGACCAAAATCTCCGCATCAACATCTTCACTACAATCCTTTGCAAGCTCAATTGAGTCTTCCACAATATTGGTCATATCAGTTTCATTCTCAACACACTCCTCTTCGTTGTAAGGCACATACTCTTTTGCGGATCCAAATTTTATTATAAGAAACTTTTTTAGAACACTCAAAAATGCAGCATCCTCAAGCTCCACCCTTTGAATAGGCTCTTGATCATTATTAATATCAATGCTTGAGTAATCTACACAAGTGTCATCATCGTCCTTTTCATCTTCATCTTGATCCCAGAATTCCATTGTACACCTTTGGGTAATGTCACCATGAGTTGCTTCAAACAACGTATCTTCATAATCATCGTCAATTTCATAGCTAACATAAGATTGGTTGTCGCTGAATTTAGTGTTGCTAACCTCAAAATCATCCTTTTGAATAGGCGAATGATCATTATTAAGATCAAGAGTTGAGTTAGCTACACAATTATCAACGAAAGTCCCCAAAGGTTGGCCTTTTTCAACATTAGCATCAATCAAATATTCATCACACACCACAGGCACATTAGAATAATTATTGCTTTGAAAACAAAATTCTTCTCCATACCTTTCTTCCTTGTATTCATCAATGCTTCTTCGTAAGATAGCCATACCTTCACGAAGTTCTTAGAGTTGCTCGTTTGTAGCCTCTTTATCTTTATGAAACTCTTGTCGTAAAAAGTTGGAAAAGTTGTCTAACAAGTTAGAGACTTGTTGTTCACGAGCATAAGAATCCTTCAATCCTTGTGGTTTTTCACACACATACCCGCCATAAGGTTGTTGAGGAAAACCATAAGAATCCATGGAATATTGGTCATAGCCAATGAATTGGTTTTGATTATACCCTTGGAATTGTTGGAAGTTGTCATGTTGTTGAGATTGTTGGAAACCGTATCCATTGTTCCAATATGCTCCATCCATGAGAAATAAGTACCTGAAACACGATTCTCAAAACAAGGTTTAAAACCAGAAAATAAAACAAAACTAAAAATAAGAAAATAAGAAACCAAAAACAAGTGACAACTGCTGCCTCCCCGGCAGCGGCGCCAAAATTTGATCGCTGTCGTATGCGTCAAAAATAATATTACTTTCTCACAACTTAAAATATATAATATAGCAAGGGAAAGAAAGGATCGTTCCCACAGAGAGGACTAGGTTGTCAATATATTTTTGGTTTCCTATAAATAACAAGGGGGGATTTTTCTGATTTTTATAAACTAAGTTATACTAAAGACAAATAAAGTAAACCAAACACGCAAATCAAGATATGAAGATATTGGTCAAGGATCAGTTTTCATTCACAAACATGTATTCGAAACAATAACTAGAATTGATATTTTAATCTCAACTTTTATCAAAGGCCCTAGGATACATTGATCGCAAGTATATCCCACAAATCTCCTCTTGTCATCAACAAACATATTAAAAGATGCGAATATGAATTCTATCTAAGAGAACAACCTAACGTGTAAAAGCACTAATCAAGTTTAATTCCCTAGATGCATTAAGTTCTATGAAATCAGGCCAATCAAAGCAATCGAACGTGTAAAAGCACTAATCCGATTTAACAAAGGTTATAATCCACTTGTGACTATTAGGATGTATCACTACAAGCAATATACAGAATTATGCTACTTGCAATCAGAAATTTATCACTTTTGCGTATAATAAACTCTAATCTAGCAATAGAGATGAAAACAAACTCAATCGATTCTAGACTCGACGAAACAAACATTCAAATCATATAACAATATTAACGATGAATCATAAACGATAAAGTATGGAGACAAAACTAATTTATTGAACACAACCCGTGTTTGTAAATCCAACTTATTCCTTAACCAATGATAAAAACTAGGTACTCATATTCATGGAGTTCATAACAAGGAGGAAGATAAAAACTATCATGTTGTAAACCCTAGGATAAAAATAGAAGAAGATGATAATCCTCCCAAAAGTTGTAGAAGTCTTTCTTTTATATCCCTTTGCTTTCCAAAATTAGGTCTAGTCTTCAAAGTCCATTAGGTAAAAATCCACGTGGCCCAAAAGTGATAAAAACCCGTGTAGAAACTCTGCCAAAATAGGTGCCGAAAAATGGCCGGAAGTTGGCCGGAGATCGACCGGAAATTAGTTCAGGTGACCGGCAAAGTCCGCCCGATCACCGGTCAACGGTTCAACTCGGTCCAGGTCAGACCGAGTCAAATCGGTCAACTGCGGAGTCACTGTATGAGTTGCAACACCACCAACTGAACTGCAACCTAACATTCATCTAGGCCTATTCTCATTTCAGCTACTTCGCAATCTTCAATGGCCTCATTGCACACAACCAGATTTACCCTCTTCTCACAGACTCACTAGTAAGTGACCCCTAAATCAGCTGCAACAGCTCACCAACACTGCACAACATCAACTCCTCTTACTGATATCACCAGAACTCATTTCAGCTTCTATACCCACATTCGAATTGAGTTTCGCCCATCTTCTATTTCATCACCTCTTAAATCAACAGCCGCAACCCCAAATTTCCATCTCAATTAGCAGCAACCATCAAAATCCATATACCACTGAGAACCCATGAATATCAACATCTCCACTTCGATTGAGACTCAAATCTGAGATAACCCATCGCCAATTGAACAGCAGTAGGAATCATTTGTATTGTGATTCAAAACTCAGCACTTCTGAAATCTCCTCTCGATTCGAACCTGAATTCTCATCATCTTCTTCACCAGTTTGAATCAACCATGGCAACAAAACAAAAAGCTTATTCTCTCAATATAAGTTTAGAAACAGCTTCATCTCCTTGGTCTCTCATTGAACTCTCCGATCCGCATCTCAAGATCTGTTCAATACCATCATAGCTGTGTACCGAACTCCAGCCATCTTCACTGCTTGTTAGTTGCGAGAAGAACTATCAACCCTTTATGAAACAGCCACAAACCTTACTGTTGATTGACGGCAGACATAGCCGAGAGTTGGTTGGAGGGAAAGAGAAAGAATCCACTTCTGGATCTCGACCCCCACTCAGCAGCAGCTGCTCCTCTTCATTCAGGCAAAGAATGGAATGAAAAAGGAGATGATTGAAGCATCTCGATTCTAGGATTAAGAGTTGGGGCTGATAATGACACCCCTCTGCATAAGCTAAGGGATACCCCAGTGGATGCCCTAACATGTGGTCACCCCTTAACATCAGGTGGCTTCGTCTTTTCGCTCCAAATGAGTGATTTCTCCCTTTTACGCTCCATTGCTGCATAACCTTAGCCTGCTCCAAGTGCAACTCGCCTGTAGCAATTGCACATGTGATGACACTTTTTCCCTTTTCGCTCCAAATAGACACTTTCTTCTTCTTTTGTTCCAAATGACTCCAGAGTACCTAAACACTCAAAACCAAACATAAGATACATAATTTACACGAAAAATCGCAAAGAAAGCATAAATCCAAGATATAAAATTAGGTATTTTAGACACCTATCACTTTATTGTAGTTGTGTGATCTGATCTTGCATCTTCTATCGTACGAGTACAATCGATTGATTGGCTTGAGATCGTGAGAGTTCTCCGATAGGCAATATAAAGAAGTCACAAACATCTTTGTCTCACTGTTTGTGATTCCTCGACAATCAGCTTGTGTAGTTAGGAAGGATTGTAGAGAGGTGATTAATTAATCTAGGCTATTCTTTGGGAATATAAGATCGGATTACAAATTGGTTCATGTTCACCTGGTTTTTTATATCAAAAAACGGAACAAAACCTAGGGTTTATCTGTGTGAGACAGATTTATCCTTTTATAGACTTTTCTGTGTGAGACAGATCTGTTTATTATCAAGTCTGCGATTTTGGGTTGCAGCAACTCTTGGTTGTGGGTGAGATCAGCTAAGGGAATCAAGTGCGCAGTATCCTGCTGGGATCAGAGGCGTAGGAGTAGAACTGTACCTTGGATCGGTGGGAGACCGATTGGGGTTCAACTACAGTCCAGTCCGAAGTTAGTTTGCAGTAGGCTAGTGTCTGTAGCGGCTTACTACAGTGTGTATTCAATCTGGACTAGGTCCCGGGGTTTTTCTGCATTTGCGGTTTCCTCGTTAACAAAATTTCTGGTGTCTGTGTTATTTCTTTTCCGCATTATATTTTATATAATTGAAATAATACAGTTTGTGCGTTCGTGATCATCAATTGGAAATCCAACCTTTGGTTGTTGATTGATATTGATTGATCCTTGGACATTGGTCTTTGGTACCGTCCAAGTATTCCTTGTATTTGATAAAGACTCGCTATTATTTTTAGCTTGAGTAAAAATCAAATCAAGAGAGAGATATTAACTCCTTGAGATACTTTTATCTAGATTGAGTCTGACTGTCTAGTTGATTCTCTAGCAAAGTATTTTTGAGTTAGTCCATACAGATTGCTAAGCGAAATATTAGGTGGTGTTGTTAGACCCCCGCTTTTTCAATTGGTATCAGAGCAGGCAAACACGTTCAAGACCTAACAAGCCTGTGTTTGTAGCGATCTGACTCTATGGACAGAAGTGCTATCTCTATTAACGTACCACCAGTCCTCTATGGCTCAAACTATCTATGGTGGAAAGTTGCTATGCGCACTTTTCTTCAGTCGCGTGACTTCTAATCATGGATATGTGTTGTGAATGGCTATGAGACTCCCGTTGTTATGGAAAGAGATGTTGTTGTACCAAAAGATTTATGTATGTACAATACTGCCGAGTTAGTTGCTGCAAGGCAAAACTCCGACGGGTTGAACGCCATCCTACATGATGTTTCCCCAAACCTTAGACATCATGTGATCTCATGTACTACGTCTAAAGAAGCTTGGGATACTTTAGAAAGCGTATTTGAAGGTAACCCCAGTGAAAAGGAATCTAGGCTTCAAAACCTTAATTCCAAATGGGAAGACTTTTCTATGGCAGAAGAAGATTCGTTCGACGATTTTATCACAAACTGTCTGAAATTGTTAATGCATCATGTGCATTGGGTAGGACAATTCCTGAAAAGGAAATTGTGATGAAAATCCTTCGATCGCTGCCATCCAGATACGAATCTAAAAGACATGCCATCGTTGAATGAAATAACCTTAATACTCTTTCACGAAACACACTAGTCGAAAAAATTAGAATTTTCGATCGCGAATATATGGCAAGAGACAATCATCATTTGCTTGGCAACCGTGTCACCTCTCCTGATCATAAATCTTGTCATCCAAAATTGACGAAAGAGAAAAGTGAAAATTGCTTTATTTCTACGTTGTCTTTGTTTATACAAAAACTTAAGAAGATCCTCAGACGTAGTAAAAAAAAGTCTCAAAATGAAACTTCGTTAGTCAATATAAAGGATAAGAATACCAAGAATATCCGTACTAATGAAACTGGTCTTATGTGTGTTCAAGTCTCTTCGAAAGATCCTGAAACAGAGATAAGAGAGATAACTAAAGCATGGATGAATACTCTTGATTATTGTCCTGAGGAAATCTATGATTGCTCTCTCAGTCTTTTTGCTGAAATCATTCTCATGATTCCTTCGTGACATGTCCGCCTGTGTTGGATCAGCAAACCTCTCCTGATTTTGTGTTGAACTCTAGGAGTTTATCGGAAAAGAGTCTACCAAATCACTCCGTTTAGTTGAGTTCACCTCAGGATCATCTTAGCACGTCAAATCAAAAACAGTCCTTCCTGGCTAACCGTAGTATGTTGAAAACAAAAAGGAAGTCTACCTTTCATCAAAAGGTGTTTTCAAAAACGGTGCAGAATTTGCAAAGATCTGCAGTCAAGTTTTCTAAAACTCTGATCACAATGGATAAGTAGAAACCTAGTGAAATGGGTGGTTCTCTCTTTGCAAAGATTATCCCAGTCCAATCTTGGATTGGAGGCCTTATACTCAGTAATCTTGTTAAAAAATGATTCTTGTGTTCTCTTCCTCTTATACAAGAATCATAATATACAAGGGGACTGTAACATATTTTTTGTGCTTTTTCAGGTCTTGTTCGTGAACGGCTTCAGCTTTTTTGATAACCAAATTCTGTTAGGATTTGGTAAAAAGGGTGTTTCTGGGAATTATACACCTGTATTCCTTTTAAAAGGCTCTACCTCTTCAGCACTCTCATTTCATCCCCTCTATCATGTCCTCCTCCAGTCTTTCAAGTAAAGAAAGTGATGTATGGACAGTTCTATTTCCATCAAAAAATATTCGTTTCGATTCTTCTGACAATGAGATGTGCTATGACAAGCATGTCTCTTCTTCTGATGAGAACCCTTCTGTCTCTCAGTTTGATAAGCTCTCTCTAACCATGAATCTCGTTTTGGAACAAGTTCGTTCTCTGAAAAATGAACTTGAAGTGTCTTCCAAAAAACTTGAGGAGAAAATGGATAGTCTTGAATCACATATTGATCCAATCGAAGATGATATTTAAGAATATAGGGAATATGAGAAGAATATTCAAGGTAAGTGAAATGATTGATAAGAGGTATAAATACCTAGTATGTCTTCTTTTTGGATTAGTTGCAAGAATAACTAGTGCTTTGAGTAGCGATGATTGTGACTACACATAGCTATTTTTGTTTTCATCTTCTTATGTTATTTTTTAGGTTTATTGGTATTAAATTCTAAAATATTCGGAGGATGATGTTTATTGCAGTATTTTAATGGTTTGTGATATTGCAATATTTGTATGGGATATGTATTGTTTACGTCCGTGAACTTGAAGGTCCCATATTGCGGTCAAAAGTAAAGTCGTTCATGAATCGGTATTCGTATTGATGAAAGGACGAATGGACTTTTGACATATACAAAAGTTATGCCTATGCAATCATGTATTTGATGGAAAATAGGATAAAATCTTTTGTTCAACAAGGATAAAGTCTATCAGGTCATTATGATGGAAAATAGAATAGATCCTTGTATGTTATCCACGGTATTGATTATCATTGATCCATTTTATTATGTTTTACCGTGAAGGCTCCATTGTGTGTCTTATGTTGAGCACCTTACAACTAAGTCGATTTACCTTGGCTTTGTTGGTTGTTCCATAAGATGTTATATGTCGAGCATTAGGAACTGAATTAATCAACTAGTTTGGTTATTTAGTTAGTACTCCATAAGTCTTCCTTCTTATGTTGAGTACATGTACTGTTAAGGTTGTCATATTCTATGATGAACTTAGTCGGGGTTCCATAAGTTCTCTTATGTTGAGCCCAAAATAATTAAATTGATTACTTAGGTGATTAGTTTGGTTGTTTGTATTCCAATTAGATTAATTATAGGTTCTCTTGTAATTAATCTAGTTGAGTTTTCATATATTCCACAAGTTCTTGTATTGAGTATATGAAAGGCTACACTATCATGTTCTTTGGTTAATGTAGTCATATATTCTGTAAGGTTTTCCTTATGTTGAGTATTTGAACGGTTAAGTTATTCATCTCCGTGTGATTGACTTAGTCGTAGCTCCGTGAGTTTACTTATGTTGAGCACCTTCAATTAAATTGATCACTTTTGTGGTTTGATTTAGTTGCGTATTCTAATTGAATTAATCATGGGTTTACTTGTGGTTAATTTGATTGAGCTTTGGATATAGAAAATCATTCCTATGGTTTTTGGTGTCCAATAAAAAATCCTTCTTTTCTTTCGAAATTAAGGTTGCTCTTGTTGTTCTTTCAGGAATGACATCAAATGGGGGAGAATTCTTTTGAACTTGTGCTTAATGGTAATATCTTGCGGGGAGTGCGGCTGTGGAATTTTATAGGGGTTATCTTGTATCTTAAAACTCCTTGATGAATGTTGTTAACTTCGGCTATTAGATTGCATCTAAATTAAGTTGGTATGTATTTTTCTTTTGGTCATGAAATGTCTCTTGTGGAAATTTCATTACGATCCCATTCTTGTACCTTTGCCAATTTTATTGACAAAAAGGGGGAGAAATATTGTAGTTCACACTACAAATACATATGGTTTTCGGATCATTGCGTAAGGGGGGTGGTTTCCATGATCGAGATGGAGTATTGACTAAGGGGGAGTGATACATATCACCGTAGTATTATTGTTAAAGTCGTGATACAATTGGACTTTGATGTTATATAGTAATACTATGACACTGTATAATAATGATCGAGAATATCGATTTCTCTCATTGTTATAGCTAAGGATCTTCAACAACAATGGTGCTAAACTTACAACCTTTGGGATCATTGGAGTACTTGGAAGGACGAAGATTTCAAGGAACGTTGAAGATTAGACTATGGAATAGGAGCCACTAAAGTTTATTTTTTTTGTATTCCATATGTATTAATAGTTTTGTCACTAAAATTGACAAAGGGGGAGATTGTTAGAGCATAGCTCGGTCAACCTCGCATGCGCTGCTATCTCAAGCATGTTTGTCAATGTTAGTGATCAAAACTATAAGTCTTGATTTCTAGCCTAGATAGCTAAGTCTCGGACTAGGATAGAAAAGTGTAGTTAATCTTAAGGACTTCATGGCGATTCATCATACAACGACGAGGATCTATACAAGGAACAGTGGAACTTCATCAACAAAAAGGTATGTGGAGACTTGAACTTATCTATCACTCAAAAGTTTATCTCTTCTATTTCCTACTTCTTATGAGACAAAAGTCGTATGCTATATAGACTAGATCATACACATTTGACATTTCGAGCTGAGCATTCATTGCTTATCTTTTATCTCGAAATCATGTGTTGGTAAAGTGTTTGGCTTTGATCAAGTTTATCTTCACCTGACGAAAGTCATGAAAAGTTTCAATCACTTTGAGAATTGCTCTGACGTGAATCGGTCTATGAATAACGGCTACATAGCGTCCTCTGAGAATGTCTCAATGATTGAAATGAGAGTTTAGATTACATAACCATGTATTCCTTGAACCGAAGTTTTCAAACTTTGTTGATCAAGAGAAATCGGGAGGATTGTGGAATTGGCTTGCCAAATCCGCGAACTGTCAGAAGTTCTCGACCGAGAATTTCTGTTGGATTTTCCAAAACTCGTTTATGTGCTAAGTCCGCGAACACAAAATTAAATTACTGAGTTTCTGCTGAGTTTGGAAAACTGAACCGATTAACTTAAGTCCGCGAACTTGTTTGTGAACTTAAGAGGTTATGATCTAAAGATGTGCTCTGAACATGAAACATTAAATTACTAAGGAATGCTTTATGAAAACCGTGGCTATAATGTTCATGAGACGATTCAATCGAATCGAATCATCTTAGTTTCAATTGTGTCTTGTGTAGTTACATAAGATCTCATAGCAATTGAACAACTCTTTAACTAGTTCATTTGGGTCAATTGAACTAGTTATGGTGAAGAAGAACAAGGTTAATATGAAATGCTCATACGGTTAACCTTTTGGGTTACTATGTTGAACCAACATACACGTTCACGTTTGGGCATGGTTTTCACGAACCCAGTAAACGTCTACCCAAGTGTGTGTGACAAGCTAGGTTTTTCGATCTAACGGTTGAGAAATATTAGCTTGAATCTAATTCAGGTTTTCATCTAACACTGAATAAGGATTGCTTTGTAACTAAGGCAAAACCCTGATTTGAAGGCTATATAAAGGAGACATCTAGCATTGTGCAAAGCTAATCCCCACACGTCTGTTTGCTACTAGTGCGCCCGCTAGAGTCGATCTGCATTAACCTTTGATTTTCTTATCTAAAATCAGGTTAACACCTTAAAGACTTCATTGGGATTGTGAAGCCAGACCGATACTACTTTATCTTAGTTGTGTGATCTAGTCTTGCATCTTCTATCGTACGAGTACAATCGATTGATTGGCTTGAGATCGTGAGAGTTCTCCGATAGGAAAGATAAATAAGTCACAAACATCTTCGTCTCACTGTTTGTGATTCCTCGACAATCCGCTTGTGTAGTCAGGAAGGATTGTAGAGAGGTGATTGATTAATCTAGGCTGTTCTTCGGGAATATAAGACCGGATTATCAATTGTCATGTTTACCTTGATTCTATATCAAAAGACGGAACAAAACCTAGGGTTTATCTGTGTGAGACAGATTTATCCTTTTATATACGTTTCTGTATGAGACATATCTGTTTATTATCAAGTTTGCGATTTTGGGTTGCAGCAACTCTTGGTTGTGGGTGAGATCAGCTAAGGGAATCAAGTGCGCAGTATCTTGATGGGATCAGAGGCGTAGGAGTACAAATGTACCTTGGATCGGTAGGAGACTGATTGGGGTTCAACTATAGTCCGGTCCGAAGTTAGTTTGCAGTAGTCTCGTGTCTGTAGCGGCTTAATACAATGTGTATTCAATCTGGACTAGGTTCCGGGGTTTTTCTGCATTTGCGGTTTCCTCGTATACAAAATTTCTGGTGTCTGTGTTATTTCTTTTCCGCATTATATTTTATATAATTGAAATAATACAGGTTGTGCGTTCGTGATCATCGATTGGAAATACAACATTTGGTTGTTGATTGATATTGATTGATCCTTGGACATTGGTCTTTGGTACCGTCCAATTATTCCTTGTATTTGATAAAGACTCGCTATTGTTTTTAGCTTGAGTAAAAATCAAATCAAGAGAGAGAGAGATATTAACTCCTTGAGATACTTTTATCTAGATTGAGTCTGATTGTCTAGTTGATTCTCTAGCAAAGTATTTCGGAGTTAGTCCATACAGATTGCTAAGCGAAATATTGGGTGGTGTTGTTAGACCCCCGCTTTTTCAGATGTCTCCTTTATATAGACTTCAAATCAGGGTTTTGCCTTAGTTACAAAGCAATCCATATTCACCGTTAGATGAAAACCTGATTTAGATTCAAGCTAATATTTCTCAACCGTTAGATCCAAAACTTAGCTTGTCACACACACTTAGGTAGACGTTTACTAGACTTGTGAAAACCATGCCCAAACGTGTACGTGTATGTTGGTTCAACATAGTAACCCAAAAGGTTAAAACCTAGTTCTTCTTCACCATAACTAGTTCAATTGACTCAAATGAACTAGTTAGAGAGTTGTTCAATTGCTATGAGATCTTATGTAACTACACAAGACACAACTGAAACAATGATTATTCGATTCGATGAATCGGCTCATGAACTTTATAGCCACGGCTTGCATAAAGCATTCCTTAGTAATTTAAGTTTCAGATTCAGAGCACATCATTAGATCATAACCACTTAAGCTCACAAACAAGTTCGCGGACTTAAGGCAACCGGCAGAGTTTTCCAAACTCAGCAGAAATCTCGGCAAAGAGACTTCCGCCAGTTCGCGGACTAGGTTCGCGGACTGAGTTCGCGAACTAAACACGCAAACGAGTTTTTGGAAAATCCCAGCAGAAATTCTCGGTAAGAGAACTTCCTTCAGTTCGCGGACTGAGTTCGCAAACTGAGTTCACGTACTTGGCAAACTGAGTTCACGGACTTGGCAAAGCCAATTCCTCCGGTTTCTCTCAATGAAAAAAGTTCTAAAACTTCGGATTAAGGAATACATGGTTATGTAATATAAACTCTCATTCCAATCATTGAGACATTCTCAGAGGACGTTATATAGCCGTTATTCAAAGACCGTTTCACGTCAGAGCAATTCTCAAAGTAATTGAAACTTTTCATGACTTTCGTCACTAGGTAAAGATAAACTTGATCAAAGCGAAACGCTTTACCAACACACGATTTCGAGAAAAAGATAAATATTGAATACTCAGCTCGAAATGTGAAATGTGTATGATCCAGTCTATATAGCATACGACTTTTTGTCTCATAAGAAATAAGAGATAGAATAGATAGACTTTTGAGTGATAGAAAAGTTCAAGTCTCCACATACCTTTTTGTTGATGAAGTTCCACGGTTCCTTGAGTAGATCTTCGTCGTTGTATGATGAATCACCATGAAGTCCTTGAGCTCAACTACACTTTTCTATCCTAGTCCGAGACTTAGCTATAATAGACTAGAAATCAAGACTCATAGTTTTGATCACTAACATTGACAAACATGCTTGATATAGCAACGCATGCGAGGTCGACCGAGCTATGCTCTAACACTAGATTCAACTTTGTATAGGTTAGCTTGAAAGTATTAGGATATGAGACATTACAAGTATTGTGAAGACTTGAAGAAGTGAAGAAGTAAGAAGCTAAAATGACAACATCATCCTTCCACTTGAGGTTAGTGATATTTGACTTGAACTGTTTCATTCCTGAACGTATCTTTCAAGTCGTGCATATTGAAAACGAAACTACGAAGCATGAACACTCTAGATAGACATAGTATTAAGGAATACAATATGAAGTTTATTGCTTAACCATTAAACTTTGTAGATAAGACATCGACATAATCGTTTAAATGCTATTTTGATTATGTATGGGTATGAGGTGAGGATTTCATCCTAGGAAACAATGTTTTACATGTGTTTTAAGGAAGTAAGTTCATAAACTTGTTTATGAATCGAAATAAAATCGCCAGGTGTTATTGGGATTGTTATTCATTGTATATCTTAGGAACATCCAATATGTGTGATTTAGTATAAAAACTCACGACTTGTTTGTGTTCTTGGTAAAACTATTCACAAAAGCCTGACTTATGTATTGGTATGAATTTTATTAATGAAACCGATCTTTAGTAATCACCTGAGATGGTATTATCGAGTTTGTGTTTTGTTGAACCGAATCTGGGTAAAGGGGAACCGATCCTATGAAGAGGTGCAACACATCACAAAGGGGAATCGATCCTTGTATGAGGTGCAGCAAGTTTGTAACAGAAAGGGGAACGGATCCTATGGACATGTGCAACACATATGAGTTAGATACCATATATATGTGGGGAACCGATCCTAGTACCTAGTATTGTGACTATGCACAATACTCACATGGAGGTAGAACCGAAACTTGTTTTGGTAGAACCGTTAAACCCATGATTTGTGATTGAGTGTTTCTTAATCAATCACATAGTTCTTGAAAGTCATATGAACCAATTCTAAACTTGTTTGGAAGTGTGGAAAATCGGTTTCAAGGTTGTAAGTATGAAAGAGGACTTACAAAGTAAGGATGTCGGCATACTTTGAACACGTACAATAATGTTTATCTTTTATTGTTCAAAATTATTCCTTAATAGCTACAGGAAGAAAATCCCAGGATCGAAATATAAATAAGTTAAGAATCTTTTAATTAAGTTTGTTAATTTTATTTTAGGAAAATGAGAATTAGTAATGTGCATTTACTAGTTGAGATTTTCCAAAGAGATTTTCGGTCATTATTTTGGACAGAGCATTTCCAGGAATTATGAAAACCGAATTTGGAATATATAGAATATCTTTGAGAATATTTTCGGTTTTGGAAATTCCTTGGTGTCCAAAATTCCTTGTCTATAAATACTTGAAGTTTGCATTTCTAGCAAACTAATCCTTCATGACAACAAACTTCCTCGGTTGTGTTGTTACTGGTGTAGCCGCCTATTCGGAGAGGAGAGTAACCTAACTAGGCGAAATCTCTTACGACCGCTCAGTTTAAAGTCTTATTTGGGATTGAGAAGCTCTACGAGTACCGTTGGTGGGAAACTAGATAATTGCGGTTTATCTTGTGTTTTCGATTGATTTGATTGACTAACGGTAGTTGAACTTTGATTGCACCTAGTTTGTTTATGCTTGAGAATCTTCTCTTCTGATATAAGATTCACTTAAACTAGATCGAAGTTTCGACATGGATCTTTAGACTGTTGTTAGTGCTAAAGACGATCTTGTGATAATCCATTGTTAACAGACTCTGTTCTATGCGTGATTGATCACAAGAGATTAAATTCGTTGTGTGCAGGTGTTTATTGAAGATCTAAGAAGATTTGGATACAAAGAAGATATTGAAGATTTCTGATTTGGGGTTCATAATCTTTGGTGTGCAAAATACTTGTTTCGGTATAAGAGGATCCAACTATAATTGGTTTATCCTTGTGGTAGATTGGATTGATTAGTTGTGTAGATCGACATCAATACAATTCTTTGTGATTAAAAGTATTGATTGGAAAATCTTAACAAATACCTTTGGTGATTGAACATAATATAGATCTAAGAACCTGACGAAGGAGTTTATGTTAAGATAAACAGAAGAGCCTTTGTCCGACTCACATCACTTGGTTGAATAGAGTTGATACCAAACAGATTTGTTATTCCTTTACTGTTTGGAATACGAACCAAATGAATTGTTCCAAGTACGTGACTTATTCATAAGTTGGAGGCGTGGGAATACAGACGGAACTAGGTGAATTATAGGTTTAGTTACTTGGTCTCAACTATACGAAGTTAGGTTTAATTTTGTGTAGCGGCTTAATCCTGAGAGTATTCAATTATAGACAAGGTCCCGGGGTTTTTCTGCATTTGTGGTTTCCTCGTTAACAAAATCTTGTCGTGTCATTTACTTTATATTTCCGCATTATAACTGTTTTATTATAATTAAAGTAAATTACACAAACGTTAATTCCTATTTACTTGATAAGCAATCGTATTGTGTTTGGCTAAGTTCGAAACTTTTTATTAAGTAAACATACTTCGTTGTTGTATTGTCTCGATCTCGTATCCATAGACGATCACACGAAGTGTGAACCGGTTAGTTGCATTGTCTCGACTCAGTCCATAGACAATCACTTTCGGAGAAAGGACTTATAGGTAGGAAAAGTTTTAGCTTGAGGTATATTTGGGTACCCTCGCCTTTTCAGACTGTCTCACACAAATCATGTAAGATGTTACCAAGCGATTTTCACATGATCATCTTTTGACTTTCGTCAAGAATATAAGATGAACTTGGTTAAAGAGAAAGCTTACCAACACATATTTCGTGAAATATGTAAGCGAGTTAAACTCAGCTCGAAATATCAAATGTGTATAATCGAAGTCTATATAGCTATACGACTTTTGTCTCAAATAGGAGATAGAGTAGATAGACTTTTGAGTGATAGATGTGTCCAAGTCTCCACATACCTTTTGTTGATGAAGTTTCACAAGCTTCCCTTAGTAATTTTTCGTCTTCAATCGATGAACGTCGTGAAGTCTAATGCTCAACTACACTTTCTATCCTAATCCGAGACTTAGATATAAGTATACTAGAAATCAAGACTTATAGTTTTGGCAACTAAACTTGACACCAAGCTTGAGATAGCAACTCTTGCGAGTTCGACCGAGCAGTGCTCTAACACTATGATTATGTATATTCTTTGTAGCCTAAAACCCAGCTGAAAAAGAAGTTGACCTACTGTCCATGTTGGTAGCCTTAGTTCCACTACTTACAGCTATGAACGGGGTCTTTGCAGAATACTCATGTTTACCCTGTCACCAGTTAAAGACTTCTTAACCATATAACATTTCTTGTCTGCATTTATAACAAGAGCTGAATCTTCCACTGCCTTATGTATTGCTCCATTGCTGCTTTGACATGTAGTAGAAATTGATGTATGAACCATCCCCATTTCTTCCCCAATTTTTGTTGATGATTGCTCAGCAGCTCTAACGAAGCCTTCCACTAAAACTGTTGCCTTAGTTGCAGGGATCACAACCTTACCTACTATGCCTCCTTAGAAAGTTGTTGAAGCAACTTTCTCAATAACCTTGTCATGTTGTTTTTGTGACCATTTTGTTTTTCCGATCTTAGTACAAATTTTGATAGAATGTTCAAAAACCATGCACGAGTCGCACTTTGGAGGCTTCCATTGATACTCTACTGGAAGCTCCAAAGCAATTTTCCCATCTATCATTAAGGGTATACTTTCAGGATACTTAAAATTCACATCTACCTCAATACAAATCCTAGCATAAACTAATCTTTCTCTCTTAAGAGTGCAATCGTCAGCTAGAGATTAAGCTTAAACCTTCATTATCCCACATATGCAGAGGCACTCCATAAATCAGCACCCAAATGGCTATCGTCCTAATACTTGATATCGAAGATTTGATCATGTTGGACCATGGCCTCAAAGTGAACAGACTCTTAGATATGTAGAAAAAACCTAGTTCTAAGACCCTCTTACGGTCTTCATCATCTTTAAATTCAAATACAAAAGCACCATTACTATGTAATTTGATACTTGCTCCCTTCTTGAGCTTCCAATATTTTGTAACAGCCACTTTAACTGCTGGGAATGATAACTTTTTTCCAACACAAAAACCCACTACATATTCTTCACAATGTTTGATTCATGCCGTGTAATCAACTGCAGAGTAATCCACCACCATATTTCCGTTTAAATCAGCAAGGGGTATGAACTTCATTGAGGATTGAGGGGTAATTGGAATTAGCTTTGGAAAAAGAATACTCCAATTTTATGATTTAAGGTTTGAAAAGCCCCCAATTTCATTTGCAGAGGAACCAACAATTTCATATTTCTTTCCATTCAAACTTTCTTTCTCATGCACTACTAGCTCCAAATTTAAAGGATTTAAATCCTTAACTGCATCTTCTAATCCCTTATGAACAGACGCACAAGTTTTATGGTTTGAATCTCTAACCTATTCTGAACCATAAGAGTGGGATAAAGAAGTAAAGTCAGGGTTTGCCAAGGTTGAATTTTCAACGGTTGAGGTTAATTGATGAGAGAAAACCTAAATTTCTAGGTTTTTCTCAAATTTCTCCTCACTTCTTCTCCTTCCTCACTCTTAAATTAAAAAATGAATAAATAATTTTTGATTTTCAAACACTAACTCCAAATCAAATAATTAGTTTAACTTAATTACTAATATTATTGAGTTTAGTTAATTTTATCATTAATAATAATTAATCAAGAGCACTCTTTTTTTAGATAACAAGAGAATTTTATTAAAAAGAAATTAATCAGGATCCACAAAGTTTGACAGCAGAGTTTCAGTATGCTCAGAATCTATACTGAACTCTTCAATGAATAACTTATCCTTCCTTACTCTTTTAGAAACTAGATCTGCTAATTGATTAGCATTTCTACTGACATAACTAACTTTAACAGAAGTAAAAGACTCTAACAAAAGTTTTACATCTCTTATTCTCCCATCGAACAAGAGATGTGTTATTGTTAATTGAATTAACCACTACTTCAGCATCTACCAATACATGAATTTTTTCCAGCTCCATAACTTTGACCCAACTCAATCCTTCCAGTATTGCCATGCACTCTCCCGCATCAGCATCTACTATTCCAGTTGCATAGGTTCCTTTGAACCCTGAACATTCACCTGCAGTATTATATAACACAATACCAGTACCACAATCATTAGTTTCCAGGTCAAAAGATGCATCAACGTAAAAACTAAATGTTGTAGTATCTATATGAGGATTATTATGCAGATTAACATGTGCATGCTCAACATGTGAAGATACAGAAGTATCCGCAGAAGTGATGTTATCTAATCTGTCATGTACAACAGCTGTAAAACTGAGCAGTTGATACTAAATTCTGGAAGCTGCGGCAGAAGGATTTAAGATTTTATCCTGGAAAACACAGTAACACCGTTCTTTCCAAATTATCCAGCAACCTACCATTAAAAGATCCCTCAATTCTTGTACTTCATCATCACCAACATTTAAAACTCCCTGAAACCATGAGATAATCCATTCTTTAACAGCCTGACAATTACTAATAACTTGATCAATATTGGCATTGAGAGTTCTCCATACCGCCTTAGCATGGTTGGAGCTGATTAGTAAATAAAAGAGAGTTTCATCCTCCTGTTTACAGATTTCGCAATGGGTTTCAATATGTTGCATAGCTTGAGATAATGTGATTCTTGTGGGAACTATTCCTTTCAAACATTTCCATATAAAAAGTTTGACACGATGTGGGAGCTTCATCTTCCAAAGAGATTTCCAAATTTCTTTAGGGACAACATTCAAGGTTGCTTGTTGTTGAACTTTTACTTCCATAATTTTGTTATAAGCACTCTTTACAGTGAAGTTACCGTCTTTAGAGGGATTCCATCTAATCATATCATCTTCTTGTGAAGAAACTTGCATCTTCTTGATTTTCTCAACAATTTCAGGGATGAATAATGTGCTAATAAGAGGAATATTCCAGCTATTGGTCTCTTGAATAATCAACTCACTGACAAAGACAAATTGTAGATGTGTGGGATGCAAAGGTGCAACTTTAACATCTAAATCAATAATCCATATGTCAACCCATATTTTAGTTCCTTTTCCATTGTTAACCTCCATCCAATAATTATCTTGAAGAATAGAAAGACCCAACTCAATTCCCTTCCAATCCCAAGAAGAACTTTTTCTCTTATCTGTGATATGTAAAAATTCTTCATTCTTGAAGTATTTAGCCTTAAGAAGTTTAGTCAACAAATGATCAGATTGTTGACATATTCTCCATGCTAATTTGATGAGAAGAGCATGATTAAGTTTTTCCAAGTCTCTAAAAGCAAGCCTTCCTAAATCTTTAGAAATGCACATATTCTGCCACGAAATTAAGTTCAAGCCTCTGTTGGACTTATACCCCCACCAGAACTTTCTTTGAATTTGCATCCAATTTTTTAAGTAGTTTCTTAGGAATCTCGAAGGTGCTCATTTGATACATAGGCACAACATTTAGAACTTCTTTTACCATGGTTTTGCTTCCAGCCTGATGCATATTAATACCCTGCCAATTTCCAAGTCTTCTTTCAAAAGCAAATTGAATTTCTTCAAATGTTTTGACCTTAGACTTACCAATAAGAAGAGGAAATCCAAGATACTTCTCATTTTCCTTCATAGAAATAACTCCTAGTATATTACTTAGAGTGTTGCAAACAGATGGATCCATGCTGTTGCTATAAGACACAGAAGGTTTGTCAAAATTAATGACTTGACCAAATTGTGAACTAAAATCCTGCAATATTTGGAGAATATTATTCACACTGGTTAAATTAGCTTGAGTGAAAATGAGACAATCATCTGTAAACAACAGATGATTAATAGGGGAGATCCTCTTGCAAATGTAATGCCTTTAACTGTCTTAGAATCATGAGCAACTAAAAGTGTTCTGTAATCAAGAGCACTCTAGCCATTAATTAAAATAGTTGGATAAAGGGCTTTGTTAACCCCACTTTATCCTCTTGTGAACCCTCGAAACCAAATTGATGGTGCCCTATAATAGGCTTCTTGTTTTACCTGGCTTGATTGGGTATACCCAGATTTATATGGATATAGTGCCCTTACTAAGGGGAGGCCAAATATGGTGAGTTTACTTTATTACCCTTGAAGTAATTAACCCTATTACGTAATCATATAACCCTAAAATTAAAAACCTAAAAAAACTGTTAATCTTCTCTTAATGTTCTCATCTTCATCTAAACCTTCCATCAAACTCAGAAAAGAAAAAAAATCTTGTGAATCGAAAAATTTGATTTTCCTGAAAAATGGTTGATTCCAAATGATCAAATAGCAACACAGATTCAACAGGACATATCAAAAGATCCAAATCAGAGAAAAAAGGTAAGAGAAAAGTTGGAACTAGTAAACCCGAAAATCCAATCCCTGAGAATGTTGAAAAGAACCCTCCAACGGTGAAAAGAAGACTGTAAGTGATTTATAAACTCAAACCCATTATTGTTTTGTGTTTTTTGATTGTTATATTAGGTTAGAAATCGAAAACTATAATTTTCACGATTCTTAGTCGGCATGGTTTTAAAAAAATAAGATGTCGGCCTTAGGATGTTAGTGTTAGCCGACAAGGTCATAACATGAACATCATGCCGACTTTTCATAACAGCCATGGCGACCGTGGAACATTAACCAGGGCCGGCATGATATTCAATAACAACCCTGTCAACTTTCTTTTGGTCGGCATATTCTTAAAATTGTACCCTTCCGACTTGATGTCACAGAAACCTAATTTTCCTGAGTTAACAGCCAGCATCTTTCTTTAATACAACCATACCGGTTGTGTTTTAGTATGCTTAGTATATGATTATTACCTCGACGTCTAAGTTTTAGTCGGCAATATTTAGATTATCGACCATGCCGACTTGGTGACTAGAACCATGTTTCAATGTCTGGAATTTTCATATATTTTATTTGTGTATTGTTTAGGATCCCAGAGGAAAACCTAGAAGATATGCTTTGTCTTGTTAGCAATGCAGCAAAGCTATTGGAATTTATTGACAAGATTTATCCTACTTTAGACAATCCTAAAGATGAAACTGAAAAAAATTGCTCTGTAAGAAAGTTACTTCTGATGGGTAAGAAAGATCCTGAAGAATTTCTAAGGTTTATGGAGAGTCCTAGCAACCCCCTCAACTATCAAGAATGCACATCATCAGAGGCGGAAGAAGAGGAGATTGATCCAAGAACTTTTTTCAAGGCATCTGATTTTTCTGGAGTGAACCCCTATTACAATGAGGATGGTGACTACATAGGTCCAGTGAAGGGAAAGGGAAAAGAAAAAGCTGATGTTGGTGAAAAAGCTAGTGATGGTGAAAAAGCTAGTGATGTGGAGGAAGATAACAACAATGAGAAGGATCCATGAAATTTTTAAACTTTATTATGTTTCACTTGGTTTAGAAACTTAGATTGTGGTTTGAACTCTTTCATTATTTTTTGAACTCTTAGATTGTGGTTTTAGACTTGTTAAACTTATGGTAATTTTCAATTTCAGTTGCTTTAAAACTTATTCTTTTTTGTGCAGTTTTAGAAAATGTTAGAGTTTTACTAAGTCGACATGGTTTGTAAGCTCGACCTTGCCGACCATCCCAGGCTATATGCTATAGTGCTGTCAGGGATAGGTAGTCGACGTGGTTTTAAATGTCGACCTTGCCGACTTAAATGTTAGTAGTATAAAAATATTACTTTTTAGATACAAAGTACAACCCATTGAATGCTCAACGTCTAGAAATTTCAAAATCAAGACATTAAGTGTGTTGTTATTATAAAAGCTTTCTCAACTTCATCTTCAACCTTGTATAAAGAATGGAAGTTTCAAGTGCAACACACCCAAATATTTGTAGTCTTTGTACACTAAGTGGTCCTTTTGCAAATGATTGTCCCTTTGAAGGAAGCAAATGCACTATTTATGGTTGTAAGGGATTCTTATTTCTCATGAAATCTGCAATAGGAGATGTATATCATCGGTATGCTTCAAAATACACCTGCTATGGGTTTTTCTATTTGATAGATGAGCGCCTAGCTCCGTATGAAAATGAAGTTGCTAAAATCAACCTTCTACCATGGACAGATCCATGTTGCGACGGTAAGATGAATCTAATTACCTCTCCTAAGAAATTTTGTACTAGAAAAAGATACTATCTATGTCCCAAATGTGTTAGGGTTAAGTTTTTATCGTTTGTATGCTTTAATTAAGGTTTGTATGCTCTAATTAAGTATTTAAGGTTTGTGTGCTCTAATTAAGTTTCAAAAGTTTTTATGTTTTTAACAATCGTTGCATTCGATTTTAGTCGGCATTATACAAATTTCAAAGCGTGTCGTCTGCTTAACAGTCGACACTTAACAGTTTATTAACATAGCCGGCGAAAGTATAGTCGGCAGGGTTGTCCTCATAAACCCTGCCGACTACAATGTGTGAAGAACAACCAGGAACAACTTTTTTTTTGTTTTGGTCGGCATGGTTGAAAAAGCGGGGGTCTAACAACACCACCCAATAATTCGATTAGAAATCTGTATGGACAAACTCCGAAATACTTTGCTAGAGAATCAACTAGACAGTCAGACTCAATCTAGATTAAAGTATCTCAAGGAGTCAATATCTCTCACTTGTTTTGATTTACTCAAACTAAAATAATAGCGAGTCTTTAATCAAACACAAGGAATAACTTGGACGGTACCAAAGACCAATATCCAAGGATCAATCAACAACCAAAGGTTGGATTTCCAATTGATGATCTTAACGCACAACCTGTATTATTTCAATTATATAAAATATAATGCGGAAAAGAAATAACACAGACACCAGAAGTTTTGTTAACGAGGAAACCGCAAATGCATTAAACCCGGGACCTAGTCCAGATTGAATACACATTGTATTAAGACGCTACATACACTAGCCTACTACAATCTAACTTCGGACTGGACTATAGTTAAACCCAAATCAGTCTCCCACCGATTCAAGGTACAGTTGTACTCCTACGCCTCTGATCCCAGCATGATACTGTGCACTCGATTCCCTTAGATGATCTCACCCACAACTAAGAGTTGCTGCAACCCAAAATCGCAGACTTGATAATAAACAAATATGTCTCACACAAAAAAGTCTATCAAAGGATAAATCTGTCTCCCACAGAAAAACCCTAGGTTTTGTTCCTTCTTAAGATATAAAATCAAGGTGAACATGAACCAATTGATAATCCGGTCTTATATTCCCGAAGAACAACCTAGACTAATCAACCACCTCTCAACAATCCTTCTTGACTACACAAGAGGTTTGTCGAGGAATCACAAACAATGAGACGAAGATGTTTGTGACTTCTTTATCTTTCCTATCGGAGAACTCTCACGATCTCAAGCCAATCAAAGATCGTACTCGTACGATAGAAGATGCAAGATCAGATCACACAACTACGATAAAAGTAGTATCGGTCTGGCTTCACAATCCCAATGAAGTCTTTAAGTCGTTAACCTGGTTTTAGAGAAGAAAACCAAAGGTTAAAGGAGAATCGACTCTAGCGAGCGCACTAATATCACACAAACGTGTGGGGATTAGTTTTGCACAATGCTAGATGTCTCCTATATATAGTCTTCAAATCAGGGTTTTGCCTTAGTTACAAAGCAATCCATATTCACCGTTAGATGAAAACCTGATTTAGATTCAAGCTAATATTTATCAACCGTTAGATCGAAAACTTAGCTTGTCACACACACTTGGGTAGACGTTTACTGGGTTTGTGAAAACCATGCCCAAACGTGTACGTGTATTTTGGTCCTACATAGTAACCCAAAAGGTTAACCATATGAGCATTTCATATTAACCTAGTTCTTCTTCACCATAACTAGTTCAATTGACTCAAATGAACTAGTTAGAGAGTTGTTCAATTGCTATGATATCTTATGTAACTACACAAGACACAATTGAAACAAAGATGATTCGATTCGATGAATCGGCTCATGAACTTTATAGCCACGGTTTGCATAAATCATTCCTTAGTAATTTAAGTTTCATGTTCAGAGCACATCTTTAGATCATAACCGCTTAAGCTCACAAACAAGTTTGCGGACTTAAGGAAACCGGCAGAGTTTTCCAAACTCAGCAGAAAATCTCGGGAAAGAGACTTCCGCCAGTCCGCGGACTAGGTTCGCGGACTAAACACGCAAACGAGTTTTTGGAAAATCCCAGCAGAAACTCTCAGTAAGAGAACTTCCGTCAGTTCGCGGACTTGGTTCGCCGATTTGGCAAAGCCAATTCCTCCGGTTTCTCTCAATCAAAAAAGATCGAAAACTTCGGATTAAGGAATACATGGTTATGTAATCTAAACTCTCATTCCAATCATTGAGACATTCTCAGAGGACGTTATATAGCCGTTATTCACAGACCATTTCAAGTCAGAGCAATTCTCAAAGTAATTGAAACTTTTCATGACTTTCGTCACTAGGTGAAAATAAACTTGATCAAAGCGAAACGCTTTACCAACACACGATTTCGAGAAAAAGATAAGTAGTGAATACTCAACTCGAAATGTCAAATGTGTATGATCCAGTCTATATAGCATACGACTTTTTGTCTCATAAGAAGTAGGAGATAGAATAGATAGACTTTTGAGTGATAGATAAGGTCAAGTCTCCACATACCTTTTTGTTGCTGAAGTTTCACGATTCCTTGAGTAGATCTTCGTCGTTGTGTGATGAATTTCCATGAAGTCCTTGAGCTCAACTACACTTTTATATCCTAGTACGAGACTTAGCTATAATAGACTAGAAATCAAGACTCATAGTTTTGATCACTAATATTGACAAACATGCTTGATATAGCAACGCATGCGAGGTCGACCGAGCTATGGTCTAACAATCTCCCCCTTTGTCAATTTTAGTGACAAAACTATTAATACATATGGAATACAAAAAAGATAAACTTTAGTGGCTCCTATTCCATAGTCTAATCTTCAACGTTCCTTGAAATCTTCGTCCTTCCAAGTACTCCAATGATCCCAAAGGTTGTAAGTTTAGCATCACCGTTGTTGAAGATCCGTAGCTATAACAATGAGAGAAATCGAGATTCTCAATCATTATTATACAGTGTCATAGTATCATTATGTAACATCAAAGTCCAATTGCATCACGACTTTAACAACAATACTATGGTGATATGTATCACTCCTCCTTTGTCAATACTCCATCTCGATCATGGAAACCACTCCCCCTTACACAATGATGCGAAAACCATATGTATTTGTAGTGTGAACTACATTATTTCTCCCCATTTTTGTCAATAAAATTGACAAAGCTAAAAGAACGGGATCATAATGAAATTTCCACAAGAGACATTTCATATACTAAAAGAAAAATACATACCAACTTAATTTAGATGCAATCATAAAGCCGAATCTAAATGCATTCATCAAGGAGTTTTAAGATACAAGATAACCCCTATAAAATTCCACAGCCGCACACCCCGCAAGATATTACCATTAAGCACAAGTTCAAAAGAACTCTCCCCATTTGATGTCATTCCCGAAAGAACAACAAGAGCGACCTTAATTTCGAAAGAAAGGAAGGATTTTTTAATTGGACACCAAAAACCATGGAAATGATTTTCTATATCCAAAACTCAATCAAATTAATCACAAGTAAACCCATGATTAATTTAATTGGAATACGCAACTAAATCAAACCACAAAAGTGATCAATTTAATTGATTGTGCTCAACATAAGAAAACTCACGGAGCTACAACTAAGATAACCACACGGAGATGACTACCTTAATCGTTCAAATACTCAACATAAGGAAAACCTTACGAAATATATGACTACATCAACCAATAGAACATGATTAGTATAGCCGTTCATATACTCAACACAAGAACTTGTGGAATATATGACAAAATCAATTAGATTAATTACAAGAGAACCTATAATTAATCTAATTGGAATACACAACCAAACTAATCACTGAAGCAATCAATTTAATTGTCAAAAGATTTTGCTCGACAAAAGAAGACTTTCAGAGCAAATAACTAAATAACCAATCAAGATGATTAATTTAGTTCAAGAATACTCAACATATAGCATCTCATGGAACAACCAACAAGGCCAATATTAATCGACATAGTTGTAAGGTGCTCAACATAAGATACACAATGGAGCCTTCACGGTAAAACATAACAAAATGGATCAATGAAGATCAATACCGTGGATAACATACAAGGATCTATTCTATTTTCCATCACTATTTGCATAACGACATAATAAACTTTATCCTTGTCAAACAAAAGATTTCATCCCATTTTCCATCAAATAAATGACTGCAAAGGCATAACTTTTGTAATTGTCAAAAGTCCATTCGTCCTTTCATCAATACGAATATCAATTTATGAACGACTTAACTTTTGACACAACATGGGACCTTCAAGTTCACAGACGCAAACAATACATATCCCATAAAAATATTGCAATACTTCAAAACAGATTAATACTGCAATCATATCATCCTCCAAATATTTTTAGAATTTAAAAACCAATAAACCTAAAAAATAACATAAGAAGATGAAAACAAAAATAGTTATGTGTAGTCACAACAATCTTCGCTATTCAAAGCTCTAGTTATTCTTCCAACTAATTCAAAAAGAAGACATACTAGGCAACAAACTAAAACCAAGATCAGACGAAAAACTAAATCCTGTCTGCAACCAGTGATTGAATAAGAATAAGTTCCTCAGTTGCCTTCCTTAGTTCGCCTTTTAGGTAGTCAAGGTTCCTCATTGCAATACTGAGTTGTTCTCGAACGACCTTAAAGTCTACAAGAAGATTTCCTACCAGTTGTGAAGAAATCTGAACTGGTAGTTTGTCTTCGTTTTCATGATCAAGAGCATGAAAGCACGAGATATCAATAGGACAAAGCTCAACATTATCAACCTTGTTGCTTCCATCCATTGCGCACCAAAAAAACTTTTAGAAAATCTTTTTGCACTTCTGGTACACATAATATATATAAGGAATTTCATCAAACCCTAGGAAACATGCCATTCGTGAGGGTTGGTGCGTGTACTGGAGAAACGGGCCTATGATAGACCAAAAAAGCCCAAAAAGAAATAGTGTTGAGGAGCAAACGGAATAAAGTAACATCGAATTCAGTACAATCCTGACAGCTTTCTCAAGATGAAAATCCTGAGAATCATGAGCATCCCTTTTTAACTAAACATAATTAAAAGAGATGCAACATGAACATGTCATGGTGTAATAATATGAGCATCTTGCTCATTATTATTTACTTCTTCTTTTTCCTTTTCATCGGTATTTATCAAGCTACCTGGTATAGTTGAAGAAGCATTATCAAGAGAAGATTTAGAAGTACCTGCGTTGACAGCATTCCATGTTTTCTGGATATTCCGTCTTAGGTTGTTTATACAGATCTTCAGATCAGACACCCTATTGTTGACGTGTAGAAAATCTGAGTTGGAAGACTTGAATTCACAGTCATTTTTGAGAGGATTAGAAGAACTTAACTCGCTTTTCTTTCTCCTGTTCCTTTTTCTCTTTCCAAACTGATTTACAGCACCTGTCACACTTTTGCTGTTTTTCCTTCCACTATTGTAGGCATCCTTCGGTTTGAAAACATAATTAGGAAAAACCTTATCACAGTATATCCCTTGAGGCCGAGCAGGGTTGATTCCAATCTGTGATATAGGTTTAACAACTTATTTATACATCCAAGTAAGAATGTTTTGAATTTTTTCATTCCTTATCCGAAGACGACACCTTCGCTCAGAGTGTCCTTTGTTTCCATAGTAATAGCAGTTGAAGGACTTACGTTCAGTAGTTCTCTTTCGAGCAGATTTAGAAGAAGTAGAATCCTTGTTTTTGCAAGCTGACACAGGTTCTTTACATGGAGAAATATTAACATCTTTACTAAACTTAATCTTACCACTGTTAGGAGCGTCTATTCCTTTATATCCCAGACCACGTTTATCATGATGTTCTTTACAGGCTCCCAGCATAGAAGACAGTTTTGTAGAGCTAGAACCGAACCTATTTAGATTCTCTTCCAGTGATTTTACCTTATTAAGAGTAGCAGTGAGTTTGGTTTCCAAGGATTTCTCTTTGGTAAGAAGACTGCGTTCTTTGTCGTTGAAACATTTCTGTTGAGATTCACATCTTGCTTCAGTTTCGGCAAGTCTCTCTTTTAACATACAGAGGTTACGAAGAAGATTACCACATTCAGATTTTTTTGAGAGAACCTCTTCTTCATGATCTTTAACGGTAGAATGTAACACTTTGTATCCACCATCATAACCTTTGAAGAGTTTTCTCTACTTTCTGTTTTCTTGACAGAGAGGACCCACGTACTTTCTTAAGCAAGCAGTTATCCTTGTTTCTTTCAATTCACGATTAAACAACTTGATGTATTGAGAAACTTCCTCATCAAGACTCTGTCCTTCTTCTGAATCACTATCATCCGAGAGATCATCCAACTGTTCATCAAGAGATTTTCTCCAGTTGAATGCGGATTCGGCTAAAGGAGACGTGAAGGAGTTTTCCTCAGTGGTTTCAGTTCTTTGAAACTTATTTGAGCAACCCTGTACTGATGTTGCTTTGTCAAAGATAATACTCTTGTCCATAGAGTCAGATCGCTACAAACACATACTGATGAGGTCTTAGTGTGTTTGCCTGCTCTGATACCTATTGAAAAAGCGGGGGTCTAACAACACCACCCAATAATTAGATTAGCAATCTGTATGGACAAACTCCAAAATACTTTGCTAGAGAATCAACTAGACAGTCAGAATCAATTTAGATTAAACTATCTCAAGGAGTCAATATCTCTCACTTGTTTTGATTTACTCAAGCTAAAACAATAGCGAATTTTTAATCAGACACAAGGAATAACTTGGACGGTACCAAAGACCAATATCCAAGGATCAATCAATATCAATCAACAACCAAACGTTGGATTTCCAATTAACGATCTTAACGCACAACCTGTATTATTTCAATTATATAAAATATAATGCGGAAAAGAAATAACACAGACACCAGAAGTTTTGTTAACGAGGAAACCGCAAATGCAGAAAAACCCCGGGACCTAGTCCAGATTGAATGCACACTGTACTAAGCCACTACAGACACTAGCCTACTACAAGCTAACTTCGGACTGGACTATAGTTGAACCTTAATCATTCTCCCACCGATTCAAGGTACAGTTGTACTCATACGCCTCTGATCCCAGCAGGATACTGCGCACTTGATTCCCTTAGCTGATCTCACCCACAACTAAGAGTTGCTGCAGCCCAAAATCGCAGACTTGATAGTAAACAAATATGTCTCACACAGAAAAGTCTATCAAAGGATAAATCTGTCTCCCACAGAAAAACCCTAGGTTTTGTTCTGTCTTAAGATATAAAATCAAGGTAAACAGGAACAAATTGATAATACGGTCTTACATTCCCGAAGAACAGCCTAGATTAATCAATCACCTCTCAACAATCCTTCTTGACTACACAAGCGGTTTGTCGAGGAATCACAAACAGTGAGACGAAAATGTTTGTGACTTCTTTATCTTGCCTATCGGAGAATTCTCACGATCTCAAGCCAATCAAAGATTATACTCGTATTATGGAAGATGCAAGATCAGATCACACAATTACGATAAAAGTAGTATCGGTCTGGCTTCATAATCCCAATTAAATCTTTAAGTCGTTAACCTGGTTTTAGAGAAGAAAACCAAAGGTTAAAGGAGAATCGACTCTAGCGAGCGCACTAGTATCACACAGACGTCTGGGGATTAGTTTTGCACAATGCTAGATGTCTCCTATATATAGTCTTCAAATCAGAGTTTTGCCTTAGTTACAAAGTAATCCATATTCACCGTTAGATGAAAACCTGATTTAGATTCAAGCTAATATTTCTCAACCGTTATATCGAAAACTTAGCTTGTCACACACACTTGGGTAGACGTTTACTGGGTTTGTGAAAACCATGCCCAAACGTGTACGTGTATGTTGGTTCAACATAGTAACCCAAAAGGTTAACCATATGAGCATTTCATATTAACCTAGTTCTTCTTCACCATAACTAGTTCAATTGACTCAAATAAACTAGTTAGAGAGTTTTTCAATTGCTATGAGATCTTATGTAACTACACAAGACACAAGTGAAACAAAGATGATTCGATTCGATGAATCGGCTCATGAACTTTATAGCCACAGTTTGCATAAAGCATTCCTTAGTAATTTAAGTTTCATGTTCAGAGCACATCTTTAGATCATAACCGCTTAAGTTCACAAACAAGTTCGCGGACTTAAGGCAACCGATAGAGTTTTCCAAACTCAGCAGAAAATCTCAGCAAAGAGACTTCCGCCAGTTTGCGGACTAAACACGCAAACGAGTTTTTGGAAAATCCTAGCAGAAATTCTCGGTAAGAGAACTTCCGTCAGTTTGCGGACTGAGTTCGCGGACTTGGAAAAACCAATTCCTCCGGTTTCTGTCAATCAACAAAGTTCGAAAACTTCGGATTAAGGAATACATGGTTATGTAATCTAAACTCTCATTCCAATCATTGAGACATTCTCAGAGGACATTATATAGCCGTTATTCACAGACCGTTTCACGTCAGAGCAATTCTCAAAGTAATTGAAAATTTTCATGACTTTCGTCACTAGGTGAAGATAAACTTGATCAAAGCGAAACGCTTTACCAATACACGATTTCGAGAAAAAGATAAGTAGTGAATACTCAGCTCGAAATGTCAAATGTGTATGATCCAGTCTATATAGCATACGACTTTTTGTCTCATAAGAAGTAGGAGATAGAATAGATAGACTTTTGAGTGATAGATAAGTTCAGGTCTCCACATACCTTTTTGTTGATGAAGTTCCACGGTTCCTTGAGTAGATCTTCGTCGTTGTATGATGAATCTCCATGAAGTCCTTGAGCTCAACTACACTTTTCTATCCTAGTCCGAGACTTAGCTATAATAGACTAGAAATCAAGACTCATAGTTTTGATCACTAATATTGACAAACATGCTTGATATAGCTACGCATGCGAGGTCGACTGAGCTATGCTCTAACAATGGTTGTCCTCATAAACCATGTCGACCACAAAAAAGTCGGCAACCTAACGAAATCAAAACCTACCGACCCTGGGACAGCCAGCTTGGTCGTGTGACAAATACAATGCCGACCAAAGGAGTATACACCAAAAAAACACATCCATTTCATTCATTTGTAGTACTCCAAAGTACATTACACAAAACACGAATGCGATTACAAAAGTACTCCAAAAAGATTCCTTGTTCCCTAATCATAATTACTCATCACTCAAATCTATTGGAGGGAGTTCATTCAAATCTATTGAACCTCCTTTAGTCAAATCTATGGGACATTCCCTAGACTCATCTAAAACATTCCAAAGGTGCATGTTGTCCTCATAAAGTTCATCAATTCCCTGCTCTTGTTGAATATGAACTTTTCCCAAAAACTAAACCTACAAAGAGGAGGTAATGGATATTCCTTGTGGAGTTGTTGACCAACAAAATGATTACCATCAACCAAAGACATGACAATTATTCTATGCTTGAGCTGCTCCACACAAACCGCACGCTTTGGTGCAAATTCTACACTTAGTCCTTTACTAAAAAAAATGTACTACACATGACTACGTATCCGCGAATAGATGGCCACACTCCGGCATTCTCAACCAATGCTCCCATTTGATTGATGCATTTCCCTCCGGACCTTTAACACTAGTAAGCAACTCTTTAAAAGTCGCTTCTTTGTCCTCCATGGAACTTTCTAGCATCATTTAGATATAAAACTCCTTGTCTTTTTCTAGTCGGGCAGCCATCTTCTTTCTTATGTATTGACATTGGGTGAGATTCTCCTCAATCGCTCCACGTAAGTGTCCCAATTGTTGCGAGGCAACGTGTGATACGTATTGATCTCTGTACCTTGGTGACTATTATTATAGAGGCGGAATTCAGAATAATAACAGACGAAAACTAGAAAACAGAACACACTAGAAACCAGATTCGAAGAAAATATCTTCTCTAGATTATGAACAAGAAAACTATTACAATTCTCTCTTTGTTACTCCTCACAATCTCTCTAGGTAAATAACCTTAAAATATTTTCTAAGCTTGCTTTTATAATAATTAATTGCCTCACAAACATATCTCTGGGTGATTTGTCCCACAAACCTCCCTATCTAGTCTAGGTGTGTCTGTATCACAGACCACACTCTAGATCTAAGTGTGCCTGTATCACAAACCACATTCTAGATGTCTTAGCTATAAGCTAAACATCTCTATTTATAGCTTTAACGGTTTCTTAAACCTTTTAGGAATCTATTTCCTTATTTAGGAATAATTCCTTTTCTAGGTATATTTATTTTTCTAGAAATTACCTTGTCTAGGAATATTCCTTATCTAGGAATAATTCATTTTCTAAGTATATATTTCCTTATATAGAAATATTACCTTGTCTAGGAAATATTCCCTTTTTAGGTATATTTCCTTATCTAGGAATATTACCTTGTTTAGGAATATTTCTTTATCTAAGAATACTGCCTAAAAATCAGTATTCCTTCCTTAAATTACAATTCTATCCTCAATACTTCTTGAGGATCACTAGTTCCCGGAGAGAGGAAGATACACATGTATCATGTTCCCCCACTCAAGAACTTGAAATCATGTGAAAGTTAGATTTGGAGGTTATGGAACTCGAGGGTTTGTTTCACCCTGCTGAACCATCTATCCTTGCTGGGAACTTGACTTTTACTTCCAATTAGAAAAGCGTCCTTATCTTCTTGTCTTGTCTTAGTCACTCTTCGCTCCATAATGCAATCTTCTTCGAGTGGTTCTTCATCTTCCTCGTCCTTTTCTTCAAAAACACCAGATGAAAGCATAGTCTTTTCTTCGTCTTCGGCTTGGGTGTATAAAACTTCATGTCTCTGTTTCTAGCACAACCACCTTCTCTTCCGTAGTTTGTGGTTCAGTTTGCTTAGGATCATCAACTGACTTTCCCATCTTTGGTTCCTTGTTCTTTAAATGTCTTCTTGCTTCTCGATTACCTCATCACCAAGCTTTTTGTAGAGAGATCCAGCGGAAACCATAAACCACGGGAATCTTCCCTAAAAGAAACGAACCTTGCTCTGACACGAACTTGATACGTATTGATCTCTGTACCTTGGTGACTATTATTATAGAGGCGGAATTCAGAATAATAATATATGAAAACTAGAAAACATAACACACTAGAAACCAGATTCGAAGAAAATATCTTCTCTAGATTATGAACAAGAAAACTATTACAATTATCTCTTTGTTACGCCTCACAATCTCTCTAGGTAAATAACCTTAAAATATTTTCTAAGCTTGCTTTTACAATAATTAATTGCCTGACAAACTTATCTTTGTGTGATTTGTCTCACAAACCTCCCTATCTGGTCTAGGTGTGTTTGTATCACAGACCACACTCTATATCTAAGTGTGCCTGTATCACAAACCACACTCTAGATGTCTTAGCTATGATCTAAACATCTCTATTTATAGCTTTAACGGTTTATTAAACCTTTTAGGAATCTATTTCCTTATCTAGGAATAATTCCTTTTCTAGGTATATTTCTTTTTCTAGAAATTACCTTGTCTAGGAATATTCCTTATCTAGGAATAATTCCTTTTCTAAGTATATATTTCCTTATCTAGAAATATTACCTTGTCTAGGAAATATTCCCTTTTTAGGTATATTTCCTTATCTAGGTGTTTGAGGGTGAAAACAGTTTCTGCTGGTTTCGGTAATTTCGTGTGTTGTGGGTGAGAAACGAGCTTAAACCCTAAACAATGTACTGCAAGGGAGTACTTTAGATTCGAGAGATCAATTTGTACAAATCTGGCCTAAACCAAGAAATGGTCATTCCAGACTTGCTTCGCTCAGTCGAAGAGAGTGTTGAGACCAGAATAGTTGATTCTGGAAGAGTAGTAGTTTGACTTGTATCAGAAAGTGAAAGCTAACAGATGGGAAAGCTAACAAGTGATTTCTGAGTGTTGTATGCTCCTGACCAAAACTTGTTGTTTTGTGGAAATAGGTAAGACCTATTTATACAAGTCGTAACCTAAACGTACTCTGGTCTCGTAAGAAATAGAAATGGTTGAGTAAAGCGGAAGGAGGTAGTAACGGGTAACGTCTGGAATTGATGTTCCATAATGAAAGAAACGTTTCACCATTATTCCTTGCATTTACTAACCGAATCATTCTTATGACACTTTCTTGTAACGGGCGTAGTGTACGCTGCACGTTGTAAACCGCTAAACAAAAACCCTAATGAGCATCCCCCAGTTTGTGACATGTGTTGATGTCTCGAGTGTTTTTGTGGAAAACGTGTAGCATGTTGCTTTTGTTTAGCAAGTTGGGCTTGGGAGATTTGCCGGCTCGGTGGTGACCCTCGACGGTCGAGATTTTTCATCTTGAGAGGAAGGGTAGCCGTTGATTATTGCAACCCTTCGCTTTGTAGCCAGCAGCATGAAAGCATGGACGGCATGACTTTGACAGAGTTAGGTGTGGCCAAGCTAGGATTTTGGCGTGTTTAGGCGCAGCCAAAAGTCGTGTTTTGGCATACTTTGGACGCGACCAAAATTGGGGCTTGGCGTTGGTCCAAAGGTTGCTGCGTGTTAGCTGGTGAGTTTGGACGGCTAAGATCTGTGTCCCATATGGTAGAATGGCCGTTGATTGTTGTGGCCCTTCGTTTTGGTAGCTAGTGGTAGGAAGGAAAGGCTGACATGGTTTAGGCATAGAGTAGGCGCGGCCAAAATGAGGGTTTTGTGAAAACCGTGGTGTTTGGCCTCGGGCCACAAGTTTCCATGCGTTTGGTGGAGAACTTGGAGGGCCGAGATCTGCATCTCAGATGGAAGGTGGCCGTTGATCGTTGTAACCCTTCGTTTGGCATCCAGCGGCATAGTTTAAAGCCGGCATGGCTTTGGCATAGAGTAGGCGCGGCCAAAATTAGGGTTTTGGGAATAACGTGATGTTTGGCCTCGGGCCGCAAGTTTCCATGCGTTTGGTGGCAAACTTGGAGGGTCGAGATCTGCATCTCAGATGGAAGGGTGGTCGTTGATCGTTGCAACCCTTCGTTTGGAAGCCAGCGTCATAGTTTAAAGCCGGCATGGCTTTGGCATAGAGTAGGCGCGGCCAAAATTAGGGTTTTGGGAAAATCGTGGTGTTTGGCCTCGGGCCGCAAGTTGCCATGCGTTTGGGGGCGAGCTTGGAGGGCCGAGATCTGCATCTCAGATGGAAGGGTGGCCATTGATCGTTGCAACCCTTCGTTTGGTAGCCAGCGGCATAGTTTAAGGACGGCATGGTTTTGGCATAGAGTAGGCGCGACCAAAATTAGGGTTTGGTGCAAACCGTGATGTTTGGCATTGGGCCGCAAGTTTCCATGCGTTAGATGGCGAACTTGTGTGGCTGAGATTTGCATCCCAGAAGGAAGGGCATCCATTGATTATTGCAACCCTTCGTTTTAGCGTGGAGATGTAGCTGGCACGACATGCCATTGGCACATGTGGTGCGACAGGCATGGTTGGCATGCCTTGGCGAGAAGACGTGGCTGGCATGGTTTGTCATTGACACGGTGGTATGGCTGGCATGGTTGGCATGCCTTGGCGCGGAGACGTGGCTGGTTGATCGCTGTCGTAGGCGTCAAAAATAATTACACTTTCTTACCACTCAAAATATATAATGAAGCAAGGGCAAGAAAGGATCGTTCCCACAGAGAGGTCTTAGGTTGTCAATATGTTTCGCTTTCTTATGGTAACACTTGGGGGGTTTTCTGATTTTTATAAAGTAAACTACAATAAAAGCAAATAAATAAAAGTAAACAAATCAACTCAAGGATATGTGAAAGTATTGGTCAAGGATTTCGTTTTCATTCGCTAACACGTTCTTGTCTTAATAACTAGAATTGATATTTAATCTCTCATTATCAAAAGCCCTAAGATATCTAGTCGAAAGAATATCCCGCAATTTCCTCTTATCATCACACATACATGTAAAACGATGCAAGTATGGATTTTTCCAAAAGAATAACCTAACGCCTTGCGCTAATCAAGTTCAATTCCCATGGAGCATTAAGATTCATGAAATTAGGCTAATCAATGCAATTGAAATACATTGCGCAAACAATTCGAACAAAAAGGTCGCGATTCTCATATGATTACAAGGATATATTATTATAACATACAATCATATTTATGCTACTTGTGTTCAAGGATTATCGCTTGATGATTGATCCTAAACTAGCTATAGATATGAATATGAGTTCTACCAATTTGCAACTTGACAAAACAAATACTCAAATCATGTTGCAATACATCAATCATGCAACTATATTTTCAGAGAATTATGAACGATAAATATGAGACAAAACTAATTCATTAAACCCAAAATCATGTTATGTGAAATCAACTTAATCCATAAACCAATAATAAAATTAACTACTCATGTTCAAGGAGTTCATCACAAGAAGGAAGAGAAAACCTATCATGTTTCTAGACCCTAGAACAAAAAGTAGAGAAGAAGATCTCCCCCCTTGAAAGATGATGTTTTTCCTTTATATCTACTGTTTACCTAGGTTAGGTCACACACTCATCTGCCAAAAATCAGGCGCTCACACAGCCCATAAGTGGAGCCCAGCCAGAACAGGTCCAAGTCCATCCGAGTCGACCGGGTCATTTGAGTCGGATCGGGATCATGAGTTAACTCCGCAGAATGAAATTCCGACAGAGGTTCCTTTGTTTTTAGGACAATTTCCAGGCCAACTTCAGGCCATTTCCTTCTACCCTGCACAGGATTCATACACACATCATTCATCCATTCACAGACAAACTTCCTGCAGCTTCACTGGCATTACTACTACCAGCACCAACATCCATTAGCTCATCTCTGCAAATCACCAACAAACTGCACCTGCAATATCACTCTTTCCTTCTCTGCATCAATTTCCTCTGCAAGCTATTGAACCTGTGTATCACCTCCATTCAGCACCACTGCCATCACTTCCCTGTAACTACCTTATTGCAGTCCCATTCATTACCACCTCTTATGCTTATGTTAAAGTACATCACCTCTCCGATTCTGCCATTGAAGCAGCAACACAAACTTCCTGCAAGGCCAACTCCATCTCCTTTCGAATCCAGTACCGCCACCAACAACCATTCTCTGTAACATCATTTCCATTACTAGCTTGCACCTTCAATGTTGCTCTTAAGCCTCCAATCTTGCTTCAGTATGCTGCAACTCTGCATTGCAATATCGCCAGAACTGCCATCACTAGCTTATTCTCCCAGCTACAGCGCTACCGCCAAGGCTTTACTGCCATCTCAGTTAACCGTAAGAATGCCATCTTCTGCAAACCAACAACAACACCAATTCGTGCAATAACCTTATTCTCACAGCCTCATCAAGCCACTTGCAGTTCCAGTTCAAGACTGATTTCGGCTGCATAGGTCCAATTATGCAGTCGTACTGCAGTTCCTGCTCAACCCATAATCTGGGCATCACCTCCATGCCATCTCCCTGCAACTCCAATAACACATGCATGAACTTCCTCCAACTACAACTGCAAACTGCAATCTAAAGCAATAACAACCGTTAAGCCTAACATACATCTAGCCTTCTTCTGCAATTCAACAAAGCTCTCAGTAGCACCATCACTCCTCCATTCACAGCCATAATTCACATCACATTCTTTGTAGCTCCATCTCTTCATTCTGCGGCATTTCTCATTCCATTCCTAACAAAACCCATCGGAACCATCTCCGCACCCGCATTCACCAGCACCACATATCCATGACAGTCATCATATTGCAGCAGCAACAGCAACTCCATTGTCTCAGCATCAAGAATTCATTCTTTGTATCTCACCTAGTGCGGCAACGCAATCACTAGCCACGACATAATCAACTTCTTCCTTGTAACTTCTACAACAGTTGCAATTCATTCAGCTTCCAGCACCACCAGCAGCTTGACCACAACAAATGCACCTGCAATTCCCTCCATTCCAGATCCACCCATTTTATCTCCAACCACAACACAATCTCAATCCAACAAATCCTAGTTGAATCTCCTTCTTACTTACTTAGAACTCGATTTTGAACCGAACCCATCTCTTGATTCATGACCAAAAACCCATTAACAGCAACACTCTTGATTTCTTGGTTCAAGACTGAATTGAGCCAGAACCCACTCTTCCTTTCTATCCTCTCGCCATTAACAGCAACATCCACTACTGGTCACTTCGGGCATCTCGGCTTCAGAAATTCTTCTTAACCTTCACTAAAGAACAACAGAAACCCAACCTTTCTATCTATTGAGCTTCAAACTCATAACAGAGTCAAACCCTAGGTTCAGTTCTTCCAATCGAGCCATAAAACCATCACAGCAAATTCAATTTCTTCACTATTTTTACAAATTAACACAAACCCAAGCTCTTAATTTCTCTATTCAACTCAAATACAGAAAAACCCTAACCTGAAGGTGAATCGATGGCAGTAATTTCATTATCTCCTTTCTCTGATCTCTAATTCAAAATCAGTTCCAATTTCATACCCAGCTTCATCCTGATGATCTCGAACAACAATCCCTGATTTCCCCGTTGATTTCTCTTTTCCTTTCTCCCAGTAACGGTGACGCCATCACGGACAAGATGAGAAGGAGAGATACACTAATGATGAGAGAAATGATATCTCTCTGAATTCTAGGTGCAAGTAATGAGTGAAATTATTCAAGGCACCCACTTCTCAGATGTGGGCCACCTGAGGTCATATATGGCTTGTCGGTTTCAGGGAACCGACTGCCTATTCGCTTCCTTGCTCAACTGTGGCTAGCTTCGCTCGCCTGTGAATTGATATTTTTGCTCCTTTCCGCTCCAAATGAACGCTTTCTTCTTCGACGAATCTTCCACCAACAGCAGCCATCTCTTACTTCTCAGATCCACTTCTTCTCTTCAATTTCTATTCATCACTAAAGCTGTCATGCTTTTCAGACAATGAATTTGCATCACTAAAGCCGACATGCTTTTCAGACAGAGATGAAGAAATAAAAGAAAATAATGATAAATAATCTGCCTCCAACAGCAGTTGCACTGTTAAGCGACGTTTCTTCTTCTTTTGTTCCAAATGACTCCAAAGTACCTAAACACTCAAAAGCAAACATAAGATACATAATTTACAAGAAAACTAAGCAAAGAAAGCATAAACAATAGATAAATATTAAGGTGTTTTAGACACCTATCAGATTCCCCCACACTTAGACTTTGCTAGTCCTCGAGCAAATCAAACAAAATAATTCTAAAACATACAAACAACTCCATGTCGCCGAGGATACAGTTACTCTTAGGATGAATAACATGCCTTTGAACCCTTAGGTGTCCCTAGTGGACGAGTTATAGTTTCGTGAAGGTTTACAAGAGGTGTACCTACAAAACCTTTACTTCCAAAATCCAGCTACCTGTGAAAAGTCTAAAAATGACAATAAACATTTTGTAATTGGCATACTGTCAATGATTACAAGAGGAAGTACCCACTTTCAAATCCAATTTATAAATTAGTAATATAGCTTTATCAGAAAGTTGAACACAACCACAATACTCGGAATCGAATCAACCACAATCACATGAAAATATTAAGAAGATGGATATAGAAAGTAGATGGAGGCAGACTATTGACTAAGATGAACGGTGTTTCCCATATCTGTCTGAAGGTCACTGCTAAAACAAACCTAAAAATCATATTGGATTGAGCTACTGGTCTGAATTCTAATATCAACACAGCTAGCATATACAAGGGAACCAGCGGTCGACGAACTTAATTCTAGATCAATTCACTGGCATATACAAGGGAACTACTAATCGATTTTATTCAACACAATAATAATATATATTTTTTTCTTCTTCTTCTTTTCTTTTTCCAATTTTTTTTTCTTTTTTTTTGTCTCTTTTTCTAATCGACAACATGATTGGATCTTTTTGATCCAAGCGCATGATTCTTGTCAACAGATTACATGGTGATTCCCATGGATCCTGCATTCCATGCTTGCTTAGGTGACGGAGACAGGGAGAACACACACATATTGCTATCCAAGTGTCAATTATTTTTTATATGTACACCATTTGGTCAAATTGGTCTGGTCTCTTCTTTTTTTTTTGTAGTAACTCAATCACTCTATTTCATCCTAGCAGTGATAACATTTCGATGCTGGTTCCCCACCAAATCACTTAGAGAAACAATAGATAAATATGGAAAAATAAAAATAGAACGTGATATGGTGACGACTCCGAGATATGGTGACAACTATCATGTTATTTGTTTTTATATTTTATTTATTTTTATATGAATAGAATCTACTAATGGGTTCCTCAACTCCTACAACCACGATGTTTCCATTAGTGTAAGGCAGAAGTATCTAGACTTAGGAGTTTATAAAACAATTTTTTTCTTCTTTTTCTTCTTTTTCTATTTTTTTTCTTCACTAAAGGCATCAAATCAACTAACTATACAAACATATAAATGCTCCCCCACACTTAAACTTTGCATTGTCCTCAATGTAAATTTAGTCATTCAAAGTAAAGTTCAAGGTAGGAAATTCCCCAAATGATATGCAAAAACAAAGATAAAATTCTTAAAAATAAAAAGATAAAGATAAAGATACAAAACCGGTAGGTTGCCTCCCATGCAGCGCTTGGTTTAAAGTCGTCAACCCGACTTGAAAGACGAATTCTCCATACACCAATAATCGGAAAAGTTAGGGATCCACCCATAGCACCTGGTTCGCAAACACTAGCTTCACACAAATATTAGTAATATAAAACAGAAATGAAGCTATTAACCAATAAAAGTTTCCCCCACACTTATTCTTATCCACACTTGGAAGTGGGTAAAGAATATCGAATTCAGGAACTTCCACGGTTTCTTGTTCCAAAACCTGCATAGTATGAGAATCCAATGTTTCTAATGGCGGATATCGCGAAACAAAGTCATTCAACAATATCTCCGAAGCACATACATTCAAACCAATAAGAGGTAAAGGAGAAGAAATAATATGCAAAGGGATAGACAAACCTTGCAACTTTTGTATTACGGTATCCTCTTCATCCTTAGAAAATTCAAGTGAATTACTTACCTCTTGCACATCGTGGTCCTCTATCAAATCTTGCAAGTATTCTTCGTCCGTCTTTGCCTTAACCAAAATCTCGGCATTAACATTATCGTTACCATCCTTTGCAAGCTCAATTGGGTCTTCCACAATATTGATCAAATCGGTTCCATTCTCAACACACTCTTCTTTGTTGTAAGGCACATATACTACTACAGATTCAAGTCTCTCCATAAGGAACTTTTTAAGAACACACATTGCATCATCCTCAAGCTCTATCTTTTGAATAGGTTCTTGATCATTATTAAGATCAATGCTTGAGTAAGATACACTAGTGTCATCATATTCCTCTTCGCCTTCGTCTTGATCCCAAAAAGACTCCATTGTACACTCCTCAGAGATGTCACCATAAGTTGGATGTATCATAATCACCGTCACTTTCATAGTTGACATAATGTTGTTCGTCGTTGAATTTAGTGTTGCTAATCTCTAACTCATCCTTTTGAATAGGTGAATGATCATTATTAAGATCAAGAGTTGAGTTCACTACATAATTATCAACGAAAGTCCCCAAAGG
>NC_039358.1:174026260-174026413 GCF_003573695.1 Papaver somniferum
TGACAAAACAAATACTCAAATCATGTTGCAATACATCAATCATGCAACTATATTTTCAGAGAATTATGAACGATAAATATGAGACAAAACTAATTCATTAAACCCAAAATCATGTTATGTGAAATCAACTTAATCCATAAACCAATAATAAAA